>NC_085137.1:85389345-85423345 GCF_035046485.1 Aedes albopictus | reverse complement strand
TTAATTTTGTATGGCGAAATGCATCTAAACTTGAATTACTTGAAATACAAAGCTTTTCCCGAAAAAATATTTGGTAGGCTTAATAGTGGTCACCATTGTGCACAACCACTACCAAATATTTTTTCGAATAATGTGTTCCACTTTGAAGAATTTGCCTTTAGATGGTATTCGCCATACAATATTTTTGCGATTTACTTTTAGCGATTTTTCGCGCATAGAAGCTAGCGCCACATTGGTCGATGCGGAGAGTAGGAAAACAGCCGATGTAGTTAATTCATTGCTGGACAACGGCAGAACAAATGTTCCGAGTCTTCTGTATCTATGTCGCAAAAACGACATAGGGTCTTTGTCTGAGATGAACCAGCCTCGGGCTGAAAATCTCATAAATAAAGACATAAAAAAAAAAAAAAAAAAAAACATAGGGTCTTGTACCATTTGGGCAGGTGTACCTATTTTGGGCACTTGCCGCTATAACTAAGTCAATTCGAAACCGATTGATTTGAAATTTTGTATAGAGTTAGGCACGTACAGTATCTAACTCTGTACAAAAATTCAAATCAATCGGTTTCAAATTGACTTAGTTATAGCGGCAAGTGCCCAAAATAGGTACACCTGCCCAAATGGTACAAGACCCTACATCATTCTGAAGCTTTCCGATTAGCTTCATATAATAACGGCTCGGACAATGGCCTGTTAGCAGGCCAGTAAAAGTACTTAGATCTCTTTTTGACAGCTCTAAGATTTTGCGAATGTTTGAAAAGTTTGGCTTTATGAAACGTTTTGACTGCCTCGCAAAAGTGGTATTTTCCCTTAGTGTCCTGGAACCCAAAACAGCTTGACCTGATTACGGCAAGCTAATTGTTGGAGTGATATGATACTCTCCCAAACAAGTTTGGAAGAGCATGTTGCTGATTTCAAAGCATTTGAAGCTGCTTGACTATCGGATATAATAATGAATATTTTTGAATATCCATAATTTCCGCGTAAACAAATATTACAACATTCTAAAATTGCCTGAATTTCAGCTTGAAAAACGGTTGGCCATTTGCCCATGGGAATTGAAACGGGGGCCAGTTACTTCTGCACCAACTTGGTCGTTCAGGAACATTGAACACTCAAACAAGTTCAATCACTACAAAAGTCTGTAAATATAAGTAATACAATTACTTTAAAAAGTTTATTTCTAAGTTCTTGTGCATATCAGACATCTGCAATGGAGCAAGAGATCAAAATAACACTTTTGGCTTCAAAATTGACATTACATGTCATTAGTACGAGAATTTTTTACACTTCAACTTCAAAGTGTCTTACAAATTGCTCCCCGCTACTCCCCGCGGGGAAATCCCGTTCAAATGCTCGTTTATGTATGCAGAATCGGTTATGGAAAAATGCAACTGCCAAGAGCTGCAAAAACAATAGCGCCATGATGATATGTGTATAGTGAATTTGTATGAAAAACATACATTTTGTTTGGATTTCGTTCGAAGAAATCGAAAAATAATGAAAATGCCATTATCATGTAATTGAGCGCTAAATCGTGTTATATTCATTTAGGCTAAAACTAGCAGGCTACTATGATTTGGCAATTTTTGCCAGGTATTTTTAAATCTGGACCACTGTGTGTCCGGGCGATGATCGAGTCGAGGATGATGGCGATCGAATATTGGTTGTATGGAAGAAATGGACGGATGTGCTCGTTATGAGGAAACACTGCACTTCTTTTTTGATGCCATTTTCATAAAAAGTTTCTTCTATACATTAGTTATATATACAACAAATTGCGGAATGATAACTTTCTTAGCTTCGGGCCCATATAGCCGAGGCGGTAAACGCACGGGTATTCAGCATGACCATGCTGAGGGTGACGGGTTCGATTCCCGGTCGGTCCAGGATCTTTTCGTAAAGGAAAATTTCCTTGACTTCCTTGGGCATAGAGTATCTTCGTGCCTGCCACACGATATATGTACACATGCAAAATGGTCATTGGCAGAGGAAGCGCTCAGTTAATAACTGTGGAAGTGCTCATTGAACACTAAGCTGAGAAGTAGGCTTTGCCCCAGTGAGGACGTTACGCCAAGAAGAAGAAGAAGAACTTTCTTAGCTCTTGTTGTACATTTATCCAACAGAGTTTTCTGAGACACAACCCTTCTCTCTGATTCTTTGACTCTGTCAGAGAATTTTGGCGATATTTTTTTTTTTTTTTGAAATTTCTTAGATAATTCATTTGGCAATTCCTTTGTAATATTTATTTTGGTTATTCTTTTTTCTTAGACAATTTTTTTTACGAATTATTTATATTGTGGATTGTTTAAAGAAATTTGTTTTCAAATGAGCTCAACGATTCCTTTTAACTTCTCCGGAAATTATTTTGTGAATGTATTTGATGATACCTTCAGAAATTCCTTGCACTCCTGTTTGGGAAATTTCCAGATAAATAATTCCAGAAAAATAATTCTGCTGTTAATTTATTGCTGTAATTCAAATGAAAAAAAGTAACTTATTTGTTACTTCTTCCTTATTGCTTGACATTCCTTTCAGCATCGGCAATAACTTAGAATATATCAATGAATACTTCGGAACCTCTTCGGAAATAACATGGGAAGCTGCTGCTATTGCTTTTGCGAGTTCTAGAAATGTGTGCAAAAACAGTCAGATAAGTCAACGTACCAAAATTCGAATTTCCAACTTAAACGTGAAATCTGTGCTGCTCTAGGTGCTGCTGTTCGCCAGTGAAATCTAGTGTGTATCAGTGGAGAACACACAACGGCTACAGGTCTTCGTCAATAGATGCCTATGGTACATAATTCATGCATGAGGGCCTCACAATTGAACGTTTGAAGTGCAGCACCGTTGATGGCATCAAAAGTCGAAAGCGACAGAAATTCGGAAGCGGAAGTTGAGGTGGATCGGCCACAATATACGCAGGGGCGGAAACGAAATCTGCAACCGAGCATTAGATTCGAACCCAGCAGGACATTGCAGCAGAGGCAGACCGAGAGGCTCATGGCGGCGTAAGGTAAGATGATAGAAACTTGACCTGACCATAGCAGGTCAAGGCGATGGCGGGCAATCGTTCAGGATGGAGACCTTTAAATTCAACCCTCCGCACCAGAATTGCTTAGAATTGAAAGTACACAATTAAAAATTAATATTTGCGATGGGCAGGCACTTTTTGTTGGTAATTTTATCTAAAATGCTTATCTGACTAAATTACAGTTGGTCGTTGTTTACATTTCTTCATCCAACATTTATATGTAATAAATATGAAATAGAACACTAAAAACTTGTGTTCATTCGTCATGTTGATTTTTTTGCAGATTATTGAACAAAACCTGTATTTAATCAATCTTTCTTCTAAATATTATCTGCCTACCACAATACTAAGAGCTTAAATCCAAAATTTTAAACCCAAAAACATAACTACAACTCAATCCATAAAAATCCAGCGACTGAAGGTGCCGGTGATGTTTTAATTTACGGAAGATAAGATGATTAGTAGGTACTTTGCTCGAGAACACATAACTTTCCAAAGGATCCTTTCATCCCTCAAGCATCTCGGCCGTTCGGCACGAGATAAAGGACACCGTCGGTCTATCTTTCCCATCCAACCCGGAGTATTGTAATTAAGTGTATCTAATTGGTTATCCCTTTGTGTGGTCCATTCGTCCTCCGCCAAGAAACATCTTCATATGTGAGCCACCACCACCGCCAGATGTTGTACGAACAAGAACTGGGACGACCGTGTCGCCAGCTACTCCGTACAACTCTCAAGAGCATCATAGTCAGTTGTATCAGTGTGAAGATGGAAACAGCCGTCTTGGCTGGTTATTGCCGCCGCCGGGCACCAAACGCAACTTGGGCACGTGATTAACAGGTTCGGGATCTGCTACATGGAATTGGAGCGAGCATTACAACCCTCTTTGGTGGGGCAGGTGTTAGGCTAATTGACTTGTTCGGTGCGGCTGGTTTTCTTCAGCCCAAGTGCGAACCGACCCGTTGGCGATGATGAAACGGAAGCCACTCGTGTTCCAGGGCAGACCAAGGTAATTGAATTCGGAAAACGATCCATGTGTGATTTCAATGCCAGAAGCGACGAACCACTTAGCACGGGAGCGAAGTTTGTTTATTAATTTATTGTTTATGCAACAAGGTGAGCAATTGTTGTGAAAAAAGGAACACGAGGTGGAAATTGGACTGGGGCGCCTTTTTAAATGAAAATGAATTTGATACACATACACACACATTGGGTTATGCACTGCTCAATTGAATCGAGAAAATAAGGTTGAATGTAAGCTACTTACAATAATAAATTGCACAGCAAATTACCCGTATGAGCGGAGCTGACGCGAACACGAAAAATGGGATTATCAACAACTTGAATGCAGAATCCCAAAAAAATTGAAACATGTATTTTTTAGTGCTCGTTGAAACCTTACGACCATTTATATGATGGCTTAGTGCAAATGCCCAATATTCATGCTTGATTGTTGAAAATGTGATAACAAAAAATGACCATCACTTCCGTTGACAGAAATTCATGAGAATGCTTTTGCTGGAAATGGCTAGCTAAGTTAGCAAACATCACGATTTTCCGTCGTCATGAAAATTCAATATACACTACTCACTCCTGCTGAAACTAAATGTTAATTAGCAGTAACATTTAAACGCAAATACTACATAAACACAAAAAAGTAAAGTGTATCGACTTTTCGAACCCTCTAAGCAGAATACCCTCTTCGAATGAGTGTAATCAGAATAGAAATACACTAGAACTCGAATGGCGCTGTAGTCACTTTTCTCAATTAATTATTTTAATAACTTTAATTGCAATAACTTACTATTTTTAAGAGGCCATCTTGTAGAGGACCTTTTGTTTTGGTAAACAAACTTAACTTGACACTTCTAGTACCGCTGCTGACGCTGTAAGGGCGTGGCAAACTAGATGTTAGTCACATGAATAGTCGCGACATTGGACTTCTGTGGCTAGTTGTTCTACTGTAATCAGTTTTGTACCTTTAATTCCGCCCTATTTGACTTATCCTTTGACAGATACGCGTATTTCGACTACCACTTGTAATCTTCCTCAGTGTCAGTGGATAACTGATTACACTCATTCGAGCAAAAAAGTACATAAAACTTTGATCTTGGAATATTTATAAATACTATAAATATCAAGATCAAAATTTGATTTGGTAGGTCTTACACCGCAACGCACCGTTCTAAGGTGATCTACCCACCTACGTTACGGGTAACAATTTACGTCCCCTCCGTTTTGAGCGTAAATTGGGGTTAAGGCTATACACAAATGACTATTTAATTTGTAATGTGCATAACAATTTTACATTTCAAATTGATACCCCAGTTCTTGTTAAACATTAATCGATCATCCATCGATCGTCAAAGTAGCAACAGCACCGACCTAAAAGCCTACGCTGACTAATCGTTTTCAAAATGCCATTGAGTCATCCGTATCGATCTCATCTCCATCGTCTGAGAACGCAGAAACGTCGGTCAGGCTGCTGCTGCTGATCGGATAATGAAGATAAAATCGCTAACGCAACCGAAGAAACATCACGATTCACGGTTGTCAATTCAACGCCAGCCAGCGGGATCCATTTGACCGATGGACGTTACGTCGTTGACTGGATGGAGAAACGGATGGACGGCCAATTTAGATCTTCTCTTCTCATGTCTGTCGTAGCTCGTGCTCATCGATCGATGATGCATTTCAATCAGTCAATAGGCTTCCATTTCGTGGAACAAATGTGAAGACCTGGTTGAATTTTCATCGCGATAAACATTATGGTTCTCGCGTCCGAAGAAGGCGTGCTGTTTCAATTTCTGTCTTGGATGGATCTGATTCATCTTCAGCGGCCTTTTGAACCGTTCGGACCATTGCGTCGTCGTCGTCGTGTTCGATGGCCGAGGGAGGTTTGTGTTTATTTTGATTCATGTCGATCGCTATCGGAGCTGAAAGTGATCTTTTATTATTCAACACCACTCGTGCCGACCGAGGAATCGTTGGGCACTCTCCCAGCGTGAAATGTTTTCAATTTCGCTAAAAGCTATTGAAGCTGAACAACACATTTTGACCGATGGCTGCCCAATTCGTTCCAAATAAAACGCCTCCCCGCGACCGTCGATCAGAAACAACCCATCATCGGTGTACGATCACTTTATTGGTCGGTCACGGTTCGTCGATTGGGATAATCGACATCACCTGGGGGTCAGTAATTGAATATTTCACCGATTCGGCTCAACCCGGGCGTCCATATCGGGTCCACATATCTCCCAATTCACGTTACATCAATTAGAACCTTTGTTTACTAAAAGCCAATGCCACACTTGCCGAAATCAAGTCGAACGTTTATCGTTTGATCGGTGCCGACCTACAGACCGACAGATGCAGGTTCACAAAACACTTACTGTCAAGGCAGAGGCAGCGGCAGCGGTGTGCGGTATAGCCAATTTGCTACGGATTAGGCAGCGTCCATTTATTACGTAACGCTGAAATTTGAATTTTTCGACCCCCCCTCCCCCCTCCGTAACGCTTTTTTGTATGAAAACCCTAAAATTTTTGTATGGACCGTAACGCTCGGCTAGACTCCCCCCCTCCCCCTAGAGCGTTACGTAATTTGTGGACGGCGCCTTACAAATTCTTGCATCTTGCATTGCCGAAATCCCGAGCGAAATTTAATTCAATCCCAAGAGGATCAATCCCGACTGGAAACTTATATCATGTTTATATCATATTGTGTTATGATGTAATGATATTTTTCTTTAACTTATTATGTTATAAACTAGATGCAGGATGATGTTAAAATAACTAAAAGTACACTGAACTTGTCAAGATTATAACCTATTTTGTTATAATCATATCAAAATTTTAACAAAATGTGACATGGATTTTAGCCACAGGATTACTCGTTTCTATCAAAATATGATATTATGAATTTTGAAAAATTATTTTTCAAAAGTCGAAGACTCAAAACTTAGTTATAATACAATGAGGTATCAAACGACATTTATAACATACCATCGTGCGGGGCTTCTTTATACACTTTTTCGTGGTTTTTCAACTTTATAACATTATAACTCCCAGAGTAGTGAATAGATTTCCACAATTTTTACACACAATAATCGTGAGTATGTATGTAGGATGTATGCAAAATTTGAGCTAAATCCATCAATGAACAAAAAAGTTGTTCATACACCAATCGGACACACCTCATATGTAACTGGATGGGGGCTACTTTGGACATTTTTAACTATACAGCCATTCCATAGAAAAACGCTCTCCGCCCAATGCTCGCCAGGTCACGCTCCACCTGATCCGCCTCTCTGCGCTCCACGCCTTCTTGTGCCAACCGGATCAGTACCAAACACCAGCTTTGCAGGGTTGTTGTCCGGCATTCTTGCAACATGCCCTGCCCACCGTATCCTTCCGGCTTTTGCCACCTTCTGGATGCTGGGTTCGCCGTAAAGTGCAGCTAGCTCGTGGTCCATCCTTCTCCGCCACACTGTTCTCCTGCACACCGCCGAAGATCGTCCTTAGCACGCGTCGCTCGAAAACACCGAGTGCTTGCAGGTCCTCCTCGTTTGTACATGGTGCATTTGGTGCGTGGGTGAATCTTTTTCGACCGCAGTTTCATTTGAAGCCCGTAGAAGGCCCGACTTCCGCTGATGATACGCCTCCGGACTTCAAGGCTCACGTTGTTGTCAGCCGTCAGTAAGGATCCGAGGTAGACGAATTCCTCCACCACCTCGAAAGTATCCCCGTCTATCGTAACATCACTAACCCGGTCGTGTTCGGTTCCGCCTACCAGCATGTACTTTGTTTTTGAGGCATTCACCACCAGTCCGACCTTTGCTGCTTCGCGTTTCAGGCGGGTGTACAGCTCTGCCACCGTTCCAAATGTTCTAGCGATAATGTCCATATCATCCGCAAAGCACACAAATTGACCGGATTTTGTGAAAATCGTTCCCCGGCTATTGAGCCTGGCTCGTCGCATCACACCTTCCAAAGCGATGTTGAAGAGTAGGCATGAGAGTCCGTCACCTTGTCGCAGTCCCCGGCGAGATTCGAAAGAACTGGATAGTTCATCCGAATCCCATACGCAGTTTCGCACACCGTCCATCGTTGCTTTAATCACTCTAGTCAGTTTTCCAGGAAAGCCGTTTCCGTCCATGATTCTCCATAGCTCTGCGCGGTCGATACTGTCGTATGCCGCCTTGAAGTCAATGAACAGGTAATGCGTTGGGACCTGGTATTCATGGCATTTCTGGAGCATTTGCCGTACGGTGAAGATCTGGTCCGTTGTCGATCGGCCGTCGATGAAGCCGGCTTGATAATTCCCCACGAACTCATTCGTTTTAGGTGACAGACGGCGGAAGATGATCTGGGATAGCACTTTGTAGACAGCATTCATAATAGTGATCGCCCTGAAGTTCTCACATTCCAAATGGTCGCCTTTCTTGTAAATGGGACTGATTACCCCTTCGTCCACTCCTCCGATAGCTGTTCGGTTTCCCAGATCCTGACTATCAGCCGATGCAAACATGTGGCCAACTTTTCTGGGCCCGTCTTGATGAGTTGAGCTGCGATGCCATCCTTATCAGCTGCTTTGTTGGTTTTGAGCTGGTGAATGGCATACTTAACATCCCTTAGCGTGGGAGATGGTTCATTTCCGTCCTCCGCTGCACTGGCGTCATCGTTTCCTCCGTTGCCGTGGTTTTCCGTGCCTACGTTTTCAACCATATTTAGGTGCTGATCGAAATGCTGCTTCCACCTTTCGATCACCTCACGTCCGTCCGTCAAGATGCCTCCATCTTTATCCCTGCATATTTCGGCTCGCGGCACGAAGCCGTTGCGGGATGCGTTGAGTTTCTGGTAGAACTTCGTGTTTCTTGGGAACGGTACAGCAGTTCCCTTTCTTCGCCCTCCGCTTTTTCCATGCGGCGCTTTTTGTCCCGAAAGAGATGGGTCTGCTGTTTCCGATTCTGTTTGTAACGTTCTACGTTTTGTCGGGTCCCATGCTGCAGCATTACCGCCCTCCCTGAGTTCTTTTCCTCCGAAACCGTTCTGCACTCTTCGTCGAATCATTCGTTCCGTCGATTCCATTCCACGTACCCGATGGTGCTCTCGGCTGCGTCGTTGATGGCTGCTTTCACTGTTCTCCTGCAGTCCTCTAGAGGGGCCTCATCGAGCTCGCCCTCGCCTGGCAACGCGGCCTCGAGATTCTACGCGTATGCTGAGGTGACATCCGGTTGTTTCAGTCGCTCTAGATTGTACTGTGGCGGTCGCCGGTACCGTACATTGTTGATGACGGAGAGTTTTGGGCGCAATTTGACCATCACCAGATAGTGGTTAGAGTCGATGTTGGCGCCACGACATGTCTTGACGTCGATAATGTCGGATTATTTCGGTTTTTTGGGTTTCGGGAACAGAAGATTGTTGACCTAAGGCCCCCTATCCACCGTGGTGGGATTGCCACCTGAGGTATAGCTTCCGGTGGAGGAGCATATCAAACTCAATCGCTGGATGCAAGAACAGGCGCTGTTTGAGCCGCTTCTCCTTGGTGAACAGACGCTTGGGAGGTATCTCCTCAACCCCTCAACAGTGCCCAGGCTGCACTACCAGCTATGTACGCAACTCTTAGCTGGCGGTCTTTATCATCGATTGAGCCGTGGAAGCATGAGGTAGGAACTTAATCTCAGGGCAATGTCCTCACAGGAAAAAATGACAATATAAACCGCTAAAAGAATTCAATACAAATCAGTTTTACAGTCACCTGAAATTGATAAAAAAAAATAGGATGATTTATGTTGATATCTCAGATACTTGCTATTCCTACGACTCAAATTGAAGACGATTCATTCGAGGGAACAAGCTCGTTAGAAACGAAACATTTTCTTCACCTCCAATCCAACTTCATCCGTTGATCAAGCGCCTTCTTCCGAATAAGTATGGAGCTGAAACGTTCCGCAAATAAAACTGCAATCATAATCAAAGCTCGATCCATTTGTTCGTCGTTTTTCATATCCGATCGGTTAAAAAACGAAACAGAGGAGTAAAGAATTCCTGCAGTGAAATTATCTTATTGCTTCCCGAAAGATGGGCGATTATGTTGCCAAATTCGAAATTGGGAAGAAGTGATTTTGGCAGTGCGATCTCAATCTGGGTGAGATCGATGTTAATAAAAATTTTATTAGCGAAAATAAAGCTGAGATTGAGACGGGCTTTTTCGAGCTGTGCTTGATCGTACCGCTGATGCGATGGACAGCGACTTGAGTTCTGGAAGTCGTCGCATTATGAGATGGAAAGAAATGTGCATTTTTGTGGTTTTAGCCGTGCGATCGCTGCTGCCGGACCGCATCGTAATGATTGTGGGTAATTTGTTGCGGTACATTAGGAGCAAAATGAATTGATTTAAATATTCAACAGTTGTTGGAGGAACCTCGGGAGAACGACGACGGTGATGATGATGGAGCACAATGCGGTTGGCTATTTTTCAAAGAGAAATATTTTGAAGGCGGTGATTTGTCAGATGGTGTCACTCTTTTGTGCTGAAGCGGATTGGCTTTGAGAACGCCGCGCGTGGAGTTGTTGAACGTAGCTGGAATGAGTGTGAAAGATAGTATCAACACAATGGACAAAGTACATAAATATGATCGGGGTGGACTTGAATGGAAACCAAAGATAATAACTTACGTCTTGAATATTCTCAGCACATTGCTAAAAAACTGTATCACAATTTAATAACGGGATTGCAAATTGCACACTTCAAAGAGGACAAGACCGCGCTCACTTGTGGGCATTGTCGTCAACGGCGTCGTTGAACAACCTCTTCCATTTGATCGGCATGATTGAGCAGAAACCTGATTTCAACCTGGAGCAGCTTAATTGAACCAATCGAGGGTAGCACATGGTAATCACAACAGTGCTAACCGCAAGCAACCGCAAGGTATTTTGTTTCAAAGCGCCCTTGCGTTGTGTTTTGAGCTCGAACCATGTATAGCTGGAAACTGGTACCGCTGCTCGTCGTTGACGTTATCAGGTTTATAATTTCTACATAAAAACCCTCACGAACGAGATGCGAGCTTCCTCGCCATGGAAACATCTTCACCGTCTAATAGGAGTTCGTTTGAACCGTTTTACCATTTTTTAAATTTCTGTGTTTAATGAACTTTTGAATTGTGTGAAAACATGATCTTTGCTCACCTTGGTGAGGTATGCGATCTAAGTTATGCGGCATTTGATCAGAAATGCGAATGATGTTAATATCGACGAACCATTCAAAGTTTTTTGTAAATGCAAAACTTAACTAATTCTTCAAAATTTGTTTGGTAATTATGTGTATTTTTTCAAAGTTATTCTTGATTGAATAAAAAAATAAAACAATAGCATGAAACGAGCTCACCAATTTACGTGCATGACCTGTCCCTTCAATATTTTGACTATTGTTGAGTGAATAAAGTAGCTCCTCTCAACGGTATCCGTTTTCCACCACTACCAAAATCATACCACGATGTCTTAATTTGTGAATCCGAATAAAATTTATACTTTATTTCTTATTTTCATCCATAAATAATCAGCCGCCTCCGATGATGAAGCGCGGTTACATCGCTGTCGTGGTTCGCTGGCCGCAGCAGCGGTGGTAGCAGCATCGACAACGCGTTCCGGGGGCAAGCTAATTCGGTAACACATTCATAAACCGTCGTCACTTGAGCTGCCACCGCGGTCGCCATGATGCCTCTGGTCCACCGCAGTCGTTTGCGTGTGCGCGCGGCTTCAACCAAGTTGTTACCAAGAGGTCCTACGGGGGTTTTCCATCGCATTCACGCTCGAGAGGAAGTTCGGTTGGAAGAAGGTGGATGCGAATAGGGTAGATGTACCAATTATGGCACCAATATGTCATCTATATTAAAAAATCAGTTACAAGATTATTAATTGTAGCTCAACAAGCATATTGTTAAGCGTTTGCACTTAGATTGATGTCTTCAGAAAGCAATTAGGACAACTAAATATGTGTGAAAAATATGTAAAAGCCTAAATACTTTGTTTCAAATTGGCATTGCCGTGTACCAATTATGGCTATAGTGCTCCTTGCTTTTCGCCATACGCGACCCAATTATAGTCATAAGCTACATATCATGAATTTCAATTTCAAAATCCAACGAGTAATTACAATTTAATTCAAAAATACCTTTTAAAGCACTAGTTTATAATTTTGAAGGGGTTAGATGGTTTTTTTGATTTTACTTAGCATAAATGTTTGCACGAATGCCTAAAACTGCACACTTGAAGCGACCCCGATAAGAATTTATAAAAGCATGAAGGGTTAACATTTACAAAAAAAAATAAGCACATCTTAAAACATATTTGCGCTTTTTTTGGCTTTACATCTTACATGAGACAAAACCTGTTTTCAACATAGTATTTATTATTCAATGTTTGACAGTTATTCATTCCACTATCTGAATGGCTTACTATGGACCAATGCATACGTTCACTCATTTGACTTCTGAGCGCCGTATTGTTCATGGAGATGAGGACATTTGCGTGTATACTCGCAAAAGTAAAATTAGTGAACTCGTGTAAAGTTACGTTCTTGATCGGAGGAATATTTCGACAACTGTCAGGTCATTTTGACAGATAATGCAGAAAAAGACAAAAATCATGGCTACTGTTGTCTTACTTATACCAAACCTGAAAATCATCAAAATGTATGAAAAAGAATAGAGGTCGATGAGTGACTTTTGGAATAGGCCTGCCTTGAATTAAGTCCTTGATTCAGACGTTTTATGATAGGCTGGATGAGGCTTTAGCATTACGAAAAGTGAAAAACATTTTTAAGTCGTACTGAAATAACCCAAAATTTTATTGGAATTAAAAAAGCAAAGTTTGTACTTCAATACAATAAGCTTAACGATGTTCATATTTACTTATAAGGCAAAACTTAACAAAACTGCTCAAAAATAACGTATGCTTTAATAGAGCGTATTACAATTCATGTGAAAATATACACAGCATCAGACAATCAGTTACGGATCATGACGTGCTCTTTTCTATCTTTCTTGTTAGGTTTTTTCTGTTTTCCTTCCTTTTTCTTCCGCTCTCGTTCCTCTATTTTAGCTCTCTTCAGTTCTTCACGCTTCTGCTTCGCTTCTTGCCGTTCAATAGCCTTCCGTTTCTTTTGCAGCACCATTTGCACCTTCTGTTCTTCTTTCTTGCGGATTTCTTCGAGGCGTTCCCCAGCGGTTAGGACGGGCTGGTACTGCTTGACATAATTACGATGTTTTCCACTTCGTCGAGGCGTGGGAGGGAGTTTCAAGATACTAGAAAGCCGGCGTCTAACAATAACCTTCTGATGGTTTGTTGCATCTTGTAGCACATCATCAGGGCTTGGGCATGATTTTTCACCTGAAAGTAACAAGTAAATGATTGCATCAATGCAGATCAACAAAGCAGTATTTCGGAAAATCGTACCTCCATTGTTATCGCTCTCTGCGTCCTGTTCGATCTTATTCGATTGAGAAGAGTTTTCTCCGTTCGGTTCATCAATCTCGTGTTCAATAGAATCATCGCATTCGTCGAAATCAGCTGTAAAAAAATCAATAGATTTGCTAGAAGAGTATAATTAAAACTTGTGTTTAAACCTACCATAATCGGTGATACCGTGAGCTTGGTATGACGTTGCTTCAGAAGGTTCCACCGTTAATAATTCACCCGATTTCGAAAGATCTTCGTAACAACCTCCGATCTCCTCAACATTAATGATTTCACAGTTGCTGATGTCAATCTCCATTGGCATACTGTCATAATTATCAGTAGACTCTGTATTGCAAACGGTATCATGATCGAGTTCAAAAACAGATGTGGTGTGGGATTCCTTAGTAGGTTCGCCATGAAAGTTAATGTGTGGACGAATAAATTCCCTATAGAAAAACCGGATTAGACGTTCTTCGCGTGAGAGCTGGTTGACGTCACCTTCGATTCTAACTACCATGTTAGGCCCAATCATGTCGTATGCTTCGACGATCCTATCAATACTGATGGGTACGGTCCGATCATCGTTACATCGCTGTTCAGCGGAGTGCTCTGCTTCTTCTGCAAAAATTGCATGTGGAACAGTCGGTGACCTGATCTGAACCTCACTGCAGCTCTGCTCAGCGAACTGATCTGCCGGCACTGTGAAACGACCCTGTGAAACAGCTGATGATTCCATACAGTCAGATGTCCCTGACGATTCAAGAATAGCAGCTTTGGATTTGGCAATGCATTTTGAGTAATCAACTGCATTTGGATCGAATGGCTGCAGTCCACAAGCACGGAATCCATTCTTAATCGTCTTAGTTGTTATTCCCGTTTCAACCGCCTTGCTCAGAACACCTCCGAAGTGTGGCAAGGTAAGAACGCACGCTGGGTTCTCAACTTTCCATGCTTCAACGTATTGCCGATACTCGCTTTTCAGCGGCTTGAACACTGCAACATCTGCTGGTTGTGTGATATGGGTAGTGTTTGGATACAGGGATATCAACACAATTCCGAGTGATTGGCACAAATCCGCAACTTCCAATGAATTGTGCGATGCATGTCCATCGACGAACAATATTACTGAAAAGTTTTGTTGATGTATTCTCGGAAATTGTGTGTGTCCATCCATCCCCGGTCGCTCTGACCAATACCGTAGTCAGGAGGGAAACCTTGGACCACTTCTTTGCGAAGACGTTTCCCGGGCAAAATCACGTGTGGGGTAACCTTAACGCCTGCTGCTCCGAAAGAAAACATCACAGTTACGTTTTGCTTTCCGGCGGCCTGTTCGACTTCGTACACATTACGGGATCCAGTTCGAGCAATGACTTCCTTCGTTTTGGGATGCAGGTAGAATGATGTTTCGTCCCCATTAAAAACTCTGCCAGGATCATTCAAAATTTCTCGCATGTGGTTCTCTGTTAGCCACTTTTCAATCATCTGGAACCAACCGCGGATGTCTTTCTCGGTCACGCGTCCGCCAGCTGATGATACTGCTTCTGGTGTACGGAAAGAGAATCCCGGATTACGTCGCATGAAACCGATTAGCCATTTGCGTCCTGAAATTTAATGAAATTTCAAAAATATTTGTCAATAGATTTGTCTTGGTTTTACGGATGAAGAAGGTTCGACTGTCACAACCTACAGGGCTACTAATTCCGGTCACCACTATCTGGGAAAACCAAAACAGAAGTTCAAAACATTCATCTTGAAACATGACCACAGAACCGGGATCAAGTGCCCCTTATAAACAATGAAAGCTTACCTGGTTGATTATTGTGAAACGGTGTAATTCGACTTGGATCCGACGACAAAAACTCCGAAACTTTGAATCGCAAAGTTCGCCGTGAAACAGGGAAGCCACGATCCTGCATATCTCCTAGCCATCGAACAATTTTCTGCTCTTCGCTTTTCGTTAGCACGGATTCCGGGCCCGGTTTATATTTTTCTTTCCAAAGTCCACTCATCCGATAGCGGATCGTGGACATCGGAATTCCGAATTGCTTGCACCCTGCGTACACTGTTTTCCCGGAGGCAATGACCTGCAGACACCTTTTGATGGTTTCTTCGGAGTACTGTTTACGCGAAATTTGTTTTCGTAGGGGAGCCATTCTGAAAGCGAAATATTTTGCTCACTTCTGTTTTATTGGTAAGTTTTGTTATATTTACTACTTACCTGATGTTTAAACTCCAAATTAAAGCTTAAAATTTCGAAAACGACGACAAAAAACAGTTTTTTTTTCACTGCGGACAGCTGTAAACATTGCACTATGACCAAAAGTGACAGTAGCAAACAGTGCAACTTTCGTATGCTGCGACAATGGGTACTCAGAAGTAAATTTGTACCAATTATAGCGATATGGAAATATCACAGTTTTTATGCAAAAAATCATGAATTGTTTCAAAAATAGTATTACAGAGATTGCAATTGATGTCCCTACAGAATTTTTGAAGAGAAAAACGCTTGATCATTAAAGAAATCCCTTATGTGCGAATGTGGAGTTTTAGGAAAATAGCTAAGCGGCATTGGGCAATGCAGCATTCAAGATACAAATTACACATTTCTCTAATATGAAGAGTTTGTTCAATAAAAAAGAAATAACAATTATGTGCAGAAGTGTTGCAATTTGATAAGAAAAATGCTAATGTATGACAAAAATGTGAAATTAACGTTTTGAATAGGAAATATTGTTCATTATTGCCATAATTGGTGCTATTGCTATAATTGGTACCGCTACCCTATATCGCCATGTTCACACAAGCTAAACCACCGACTTTATTGCCCCCGCAACTCGTAACTTAAGCCGTTGCACCAGTTGGCAGTCGTTTCCAGTTGGAAGTTACATTTACCAGAGATCAAAATCACATCTGAATCTCCATAGCGGTCTCAGGAAGGATTTGTATTTTGTTAGAAGGCCATGAGGTCTGCATTTCAGCCGTTTGGCGCTGTCCAAAAACTACGTAGACTCATTTTTGGTCGTCAACATTTGTTCAAATAATATACGAAAGGTCAACACAACATGCTGTATCATTTCAAACGAACCCAATTCCTTTCATTACCGACACATAAATTTCAATCAAACATCGATCGAAGCCCATGTTTACAACCAACTGTAATCAGCACCAAAACCAGCTCAATCAAAAACCCGATCGTGGGATCACTGGAGTGCGCATAAATGTGTGTAAATCATAAAAACAAATTAAGACATTTCAATCACACAAGAGTGTTGCTACTCTCTTGAGCCAATGTGCTTCATTTTACAACGCACTGCTGCCGCGGCAGCGGCTCTAACAGGGATAATAAAATCCGCGTGAGCAATTTTGTTGCTTTATTGACCCTCTGAGCCGTCAAACTTCGTCCTCTTCACCGTCGGTCACACAAACACACACACACCAGCTTTATGATGTGTTGCTCGGTATGTTTCAACAGGAAGCCGTCGGTTGAGGCTACTACAAACCCCCTACTTCGAGTGGTTATAAATAGTAATAAAGCGGTTGGAGGGAAATTTTAAATTCAACCATCACCATCATCTGCTTACTGGTGGAAGAAGGCTGCGCTGCTGTAATAATCCTGCGTGGTTTGCAGTTTCAGTTGCAGCAATACGCCAAACAGGAAGGATTATCTTTCTCGGAATTAGTGGCACGCCACAATCTTGCGCGCATTAGTGAGAGCTAGAACTGGTACTAACTGGGCGGAATCCCTCAAAGCTTCCAGAGATTGCGTTCAGCGAAATAAACTCAACCAAACAGCATCAATATTGACGGGAATTATAGGGTGAAGCGGGAAATGGGTGGGAATAGGAAGAAGACGTTGACTTAGCAGATTATTATCTATGGTAGAACTGATGCAACAATGTTGCTAGATTCAGTATATAATGTTACCTTGCATCTCTCAGGGCTCACCAAAATAGCCAAAGTGGCAAACGTGAGAGTATGCAGCAAGATCATGCTGAACGGGATGACGGGTTTGACGGTCGCTCCAGAATCTTTTCGTAAGGCGCTATCAATACCAAAATTTTGACCATTTCACCAGACTCTCCTTCCTCAAGAGCCTACGTAGTTTATGGTCAGACTCTAATGGAAATGTCCTCAACTTCTTTAAGAAGAATCATAGAAGCTAAAAAGACAGCTTTATCCCAGAAGGGATGTGCGACAAACATTAAGAAAAAGAACCTTCCACTGCGGAGAACGGAAATGAACCAACTTCCACGCTGCGAGAACCAACAAAGCAGCTGGTAAGGATGGTATCGCAGCTGAACTCATCAAGATGGGCCCTGAAAAGTTGGCCACCTGTCTGCAGCAACTGATAGTCAGGATCTGGGAAACCGAACAGCTACCGGAGGAGTGGAATGTGAGATCTTCAGGGCGATCACTAATTTGAATGCTGCCTACAAAGTGCTATCCCAGATCATCTTTCGCCGTCTGTCATCTAAAACTAATGAGTTCGTGGGAAACTATCAAGCCGGCTTCATCGACGGCCGGTCGACAACGGACCAGAGCTTCACCGTACAGCAAATCTTCCAGAAATGCCGTGAATACCAGGTCCCAACGCATCACCTGTTCATCGACTTTAAGGAGGCATACGACAGTATCGACCGCGCAGAGCTATGGAGAATCATGGATGAGAACAGCTGGGAAGCTTACCAGACTGATAAGAGCGACGATGGACGGTGTGCAGAACAGCGTAAGGATTTCGGGTGAACTATCCAGTTCATTCGAATCTCGACGGGGACTACGACAAGGTGATGGACTTTCCAGCCTACTATTCAACATCGCCCTGGAAGGTGTTATGCGACGAGCCGGACTCAACAGCCGGGGTACGATCTTCACCAAATCCGGCCAATGTGTCTGTTTTGCGGATGACATGGATATTATTGCTAGAACATTTGGAACGGTGGCAGAACTGTACACCCGCCTGAAACGTGAAGCAGCAAAGGTCGTACTGGTGGTGAATGCCTAAAAAACAAAGTACATGAACACGACCGGATCCGCCTGGGTACCCAAGTAACAATGACAGCTGAATTACAGCTTATTCAGCCGAAATTTTCAAAATTGAGCTTAAGAGCGGCTTATTCATCTATTGTTCAGCAATAATGTTTGTTGGGTAGTAATGTTATGATAGACGGGAATACTTTCGAGGTGGTGGAGGAATTCATCTACCTCGGATTCTTACTGACGGCTGACAACAACGAGAGACGTGAAATTCGAAGGCGCATCATCAGCGAAAGTCGGGCCTACTACGGGCTCCAGAAGAAACTGCGGTCCAAAATGATTCACCCATGCACCAAATGCACCATGCACAAAACGCTAATAAGACCGGTGATCCTCTACGGACACGAGACATGGACCATGCTCGAGGAGGACCTGCAATCACTCGGAGTTTTCGAGCGACGCGTGCTAAGGACGAACTTCGGCGCTGCGCAGGAGAACGGTGTGTGGCGGATGGACCCAGCATGCAGAAGGTGGCTAAAGCCGGAAGGAAGCGGTGGGCGGGGCACGTTGCAAGAATGCAGAACAACAACCTTGCAAAGCTGGTGTTTGCTACTGATCCGGTTGGCACAAGGAGGCGTGGAGCGCAGAGAGCACGATGGGCGGATCAGGTGGAGCGTGACCTGGAGAGCATTGGGCACGACCGAGGATGGAGAGCGATAGCCACAAACCGAGTATTGTGGCGTACTAAGTATTGCTGATTATGTCTTGTCTTAAATCAGGCCAAACATGTCTAAAGGTCCTATCTGCAGAAGAGAGGCTCTCATTTATTTCCCTCTCTTTTGTTAATATATCAGCTTTTTGTTTGTATTATGATTGTCTCCTTGCATTGAACGATAGTCAAAACAATCGTCTTTTGATTTGTACTGCAAAAAATAGTTGAAAAGTGTAACATTACAGTCAGGTTTTTTTTTACGCGGGGGATACATACCGCGGAAAAAAACCGCGTAAAAATAAACCGCGTTAATTCAAAAATCCGCGTAAAAATAAACCGCGTTAATTAAAAAATCCGCGTAAAAAAAAACCGCGTTAATTCAAAAATCCGCGTAAATGAAAACCGCGTTAATTCAAAAATCCGCGTAAATGAAAACCATGTTTTATATTTTTTACCTCAATAATTTCCTTCTTGATTTTATGTTAAAAAATGAACTCAACAAATTATTGTAAGACAACATTTTAAGATTTTTGCCTGTCACTCAAAATTACACAAACTGCCAAGCTATTGTGTAAAGGTTCAAAGCTTTTACCATCATTGATGACGTCAAACCCGACATCAACTTATCATTCACCTATTTTTATTTTGGCCACCAAACCCAACATGGACTCAATACTTGGTCGATGTTGGTCCAACAGTGGCTCAACATTCGATAAAAATTGACCCAACTTTGACCCGACATTCGATATTTTTTCAGTTTGGCGGAATTTTGCAGGGTTTTCTCGTATTTCGTACCCAGCTTCTCATTCGAGTGACAATGTATTCAATTGACAAGGATTCGCTTCTCTTTTGATAGGTGCTCTGATTGAATGAAATTGTTTTGAACATCAATAGGAAAAATGTTTAAAAAGATTTGTTGGTTAATGTTCAAATGCATGTGTCGAGGTACAGGCAGTAAATCATGTTCACTTAACCTTCCGTAACTCGCGCGGTTGCCCACCACCGTCGGCACCACGCTAATGCTGAACACGAAAAGCGAGATTATTTCAACGTGTTGTACAAAATACAACAGCGCGATTGCTCGAAGGTTGATAGTTAAAGGTCACAAAGCATTCTTAGAAAATTTTGGGATATTCCAGGTAATCCTAAGTGTTCTGGAACTCAGTTTTTAAAGTCTATGGCTATGACAGTTGTTTCTCAAGCTAAAAATAGTAACTATACATAATTAGTCAGGGTTTAAATCAATAATTATTCCAAAATAGTTTTAAAATATTCCAAATCAGCCAATTAAACAGCCAGAAATGGACATAATAGACATAATTATCTGATAGATAGATACAATAATAGATATAATAATAATCTCTGGACATAATAGATAACAAATCGTAGATTTGTACAATGAGAAAAGTTCATGTAATCTCAAGAACGGTTTGGATGTCCTTAGACATCTCAACAGATCTTATGCTGTCTATTAAACTTTGAGATGTTCAGTAAGTCATGAAAGATTACAAGTCGTAGCTTTGTACACTAAAACCCCATTTTACGCTCACTTCTTTTGCGCCAAACTCAATTTGCGCCCCCCGATTTACGCACTAATTCCCAAATAACGCTCCCCCCATTTACGCACTAATTCCCAAATAGCGCTCCCCCAATTTACGCTCCTTTGGCGTAAATTGGGGTTTTAGGTATTCGGGAACAAGTAACATGTGATACATATGATACATTGAGGGTTAGGGTAGAGGGTAATGTTAGATGGTAGGGTGGAGAGTAGGGTAAGAGGTAGGGTAGAGGGTAGGGTAGAGGGTAGGGTAGAGGGTTAGGGTAGAGGGTTAAGGTAGAGGGTTGGGTAGAGGGTTCGGGTAACGAGTAGGGTAGAAGGTAGGGTAGGTAGAAGGTAGGGTAGAGGGTAGGGTGGAGGGTTAGGGTAGAGGGTAGGGTAGAGGCTAGAATAGAGGGTTAGGGTAGAGGGTAGGGTAGAGACTACGATAGAGGGTTAGGGTAGAGGGTAGGGTAGATGGTTAGGGTAGAGGGTAATGTAAGATGGTAGGGTAGAAGGTAGGGTAGAGGGTAGGGTAAAAGGTAGAGTAGAGGGTAGGGTAGAGGGTTAGGGTAGAAGGTAGGATAGAAGGTTGGGTAGAGGATTAAGGTAGAGGGTTGACTAGAGGGTTCGGGTAGAAAGTAGTGTAGAAGGTAGAGTTGAAAGTAAGGTAGAGGGTTAGGGTAGAGGGTTAGGTTAAAGGGTAGGGTAGAGGGTTAGAGTAGAGAGTAGGGCAGAGACTATGATAGAGGGTTAGAGTAGAGGGTTAGGGTAGAGGGTAGGGTAGAGACTATGATAGAGGGTTAGGGTAGAGGGTAGGGTGATGAGATGAGATGAGAGATGAGATGAGATGAGAGATGAGATGAGAGATGAGATGAGAGATGAGATGAGAGATGAGATGAGAGATGAAATGAGAGATGAGATGAGAGATGAGATGAGAGATGAGATGAGAGATGAGATAAGAGATGAGATGAGAGATGAGATGAGAGATGAGATGAGAGATGAGATGAGAGATGAGATGAGAGATGAGATGAGAGATGAGATGAGAGATGAGATGAGAGATGAGATGAGAGATGAGATGAGAGATGAGATGAGAGATGAGATGAGAGATGAGATGAGAGATGAGATGAGAGATGAGATGAGAGATGAGATGAGAGATGAGATGAGAGATGAGATGAGAGATGAGATGAGAGATGAGATGAGAGATGAGATGAGAGATGAGATGAGAGATGAGATGAGAGATGAGATGAGAGATGAGATGAGAGATGAGATGAGAGATGAGATGAGAGATGAGATGAGAGATGAGATGAGAGATGAGATGAGAGATGAGATGAGAGATGAGATGAGAGATGAGATGAGAGATGAGATGAGAGATGAGATGAGAGATGAGATGAGAGATGAGATGAGAGATGAGATGAGAGATGAGATGAGAGATGAGATGAGAGATGAGATGAGAGATGAGATGAGAGATGAGATGAGAGATGAGATGAGAGATGAGATGAGAGATGAGATGAGAGATGAGATGAGAGATGAGATGAGAGATGAGATGAGAGATGAGATGAGAGATGAGATGAGAGATGAGATTAGAGATGAGATGAGAGATGAGATGAGAGATGAGATGAGAGATGAGATGAGAGATGAGATGAGAGATGAGATGAGAGATGAGATGAGAGATGAGATGAGAGATGAGATGAGAGATGAAATGAGAGATGAGATGAGAGATGAGATGAGAGATGAGATGAGAGATGAGATGAGAGATGAGATGAGAGATGAGATGAGAGATGAGATGAGAGATGAGATGAGAGATGAGATGAGAGATGAGATGAGAGATGAGATGAGAGATGAGATGAGAGATGTGGTGAGTGATTAGATGAGAGATGAGAAACAGTATTATGAAATTCAAATAACTCAACGTACATATGTACAGATGGGTAAATTATTGGTTAAATTGGGAAAAAATCCACAGCTCAGGTGAGATTTGAACTCACGACCCTTATTAGCTTAAGGGTCGTGAGTTATTTGAATTTCATAATTTGACCACAAGGATTGGTATTACCGAAAATTTGCACTTCAAGTGAGTCGTTGAGAAACAGTGTTTCTCAAGCTGGGGTCACGGGCCATGCTGTTTTCGCAAGAACCTAAAGGCCGAGGAGAAAGGGTGAATATTTGTGGGATTATGCATCTCAAGGAGTATTTATTACAATGCTCTGGTGTTGTAAACATCAGGGGTTTTCAAACTGTAGTTACGGGTCATGCGAATTCCTCAAGAATCTTAAAGAGATAAGATGAGAGATGTGGTGAGAGATTAGATGAGAGATGAGAAACAGTGGTTCTCAAGCTGGGGTCACGGGCCATGCTGTTTTAGCAAGAACCTAAAGGCCGAGGAGAAAGAGTGAATATTTGTAGGATTATGCATCTCAAGGAGTATTTATCACAATGCTCTGGTGTTGTAAACATCAGGGGTTTTTAAACTGGAGTTACGGGCCATGCGAATTCCTCAAGAATCTTAAAGGCGATGAGAAAGTGAAATCGGCTTTTCGAATTATGCATCTCAAGCAACATTACACAATAGGGTTCCGGGTCATTTTACCGAATGTCGTTTGGTCGAACTCCATTTGACCGAAAATATCGTTTGGCTAAATGCCGTTTGGCGGAAAAATGAATAATGAAATAAAGTGACCATGGCATTGTTTCCTGTTTCAGTATATCCCAAAAGAACAGCCCATGATTCAAAGAAGGAAAAAGCTTTGATAAAATATCGGTAGTTTCAACGCCAACTTATCAATTTAAATCAAAACTAGAAAGAATAGCCTATGATTGAAAGAAGGAAATACTTCTGACTTCCTCTGAATTCTTTGATCATGATTTGGCCAAACGACATTCGGCCAAACGAACTTAAACTTAAGCTTTGCTCTTCTTCCCAGCACTTTCAGTTCTTGAGATATTCACATGGCCCGTGATCATAGATTAGAAATAACTGATTTTTCAACATATCTATTGGCTTTCAAGGGCAAAACAAAACATACTGTTACCCATCTTTGTTCCGGTAGCGCAACTACCGAACTGATGATGTTTACTTTTTTTTACATACCTATCAACATAATCTGTTGGTGGAATTATTTTATTTTTCCTACTTACAACCCACATCCGACAATTTTTTTAGGTGGGAATGGTAGAACTTTCAATTCTACCAATTTTCCTCGGTCGCACGTACATTAGTTTTGCATTTTGTTCCACCATTTCCGTGAAAAATGAGATCCGGCTTGTGCAAGTGAGGAGTTGACGTTAGAATTGTAGGATATTCTTGGTTAGATTTGCTATCCACTTCTCCTGAACGATTTTCAGACCCAGAAATATCGTACTTCTAATTAGTTTTCACTGCCGTAAAAATACTGTTATGCTCAGATGAAACAGTTATACCTTCGGATCACACTTATTTACTCGTAAATCTCAATCTGACTGTAAAAATAATGAATTTCTTTCCAATGTTTTGAAACCCCGAACGAATTAGACATTGCTTTCGGGAAGCATCATCACGACGACGACAACACTCCCAAGCGGTCGAATCGTCATTTTGGGGGCGAATATTAGGGATACTGATCCTTTAGGTGATCAATCCGTAAACATTTGCTCTTCTTCCTAGCACTTTCGGTTTTCGAGATTTTCACGTAGCCCGTGAATATAGATTGGAAACCACTGATTTTTTAATATATCTGCATCAGAGATACTGATCTTCAGATGATCAATCCGAAAAACATTCTTCCTAGCACTTTCGGTTCTTGAGATATTCACATGGCCCGTGAACATAGATTGGAAACCACTGATTTTTCAATATATCTGTATCAGAGATACTGATCCTTCAGATGATCAATCCGAAAAACATTTGCTCTTCTTCCTAGCACTTTCGGTTCTTGAGATATTCACGTGGCCCGTGAACATAGATTGGAAACCACTGATTTTTCAATATATAGGTATCAGAGATACTGATCCTTGAGATGATCAATCAGAAAAACATTTGCTCTTCTTCCTAGCACTTGCGGTTCTCGAGATTTTCACGTGGCCCGTGACCATAGATTGGAAGCCACTGATTTTTAACATATCTATATTAGAGATACTGATCCTTGAGATGATCAATCCGAAAAACATTTGATCTTCTTCCTAGCACTTTCGGTTTTCGAGATTTTCACATGGCCCGTGACCATAGATTGGAAACCACTGATTTTTCAACATATCAACATCAGAGATACTGATCCTTGAGATGATCAATCCGCAAAACATTTGCTTTTCTTCCTAACACCTTCAGTTCTTGAAATATTCACGTGGGCCGTGACCATAGATTGGAAACCACTGATTTTTCAACATATCAATATCAGAGATACTGATCCTTGAGATGATCAATCCGCAAAACATTTGCTTTTCTTCCTAACACCTTCGGTTCTTGAGATATTCACGTGGGCCGTGACCATAGATTGGAAACCACTGATTTTTCAACATATCAATATCAGAGATACTGATCCTTGAGATGATCAATCCGCAAAACATTTGCTTTTCTTCCTAACACCTTCAGTTCTTGAAATATTCACGTGGGCCGTGACCATAGATTGGAAACCACTGATTTTTCATCATATCAATATCAGAGATACTGATCCTTGAGATGATCAATCCGCAAAACATTTGCTTTTCTTCCTAACACCTTCGGTTCTTGAGATATTCACGTGGGCCGTGACCATAGATTGGAAACCACTGATTTTTCAACATATCAATATCAGAGATACTAATCCTTGAGATGATCAATCCGTAAAACATTTGCTCTTTTTTCTATCACTTTCGGTTCTTGAGATATTCACGTGGCCCGTGACTATAGTTTGGAAACCACTGATCTTTGCAATACAACTACATTGTGATAAGTACATACTCCCTGAAGTGCAGAATGCGAAAATCCATTTAACTTTATCCTCACACCTTTGGTTCTTGAGTAATTCGCATGGCCCATGACCGTAGGTTGGGAACCACTGAACTTGGCAAAACTGCTAAATTATTGATTGTAGTTAAATAACTTATAACCTTTTCACAGGTTAGGAACTTTGTGATTTCGATCTTCACAAACTAATGATAAAACTGAAAAAATGCACTCCCCCGATTTACGCACTAATTCCCAAATAACGCTCCCCCGATTTACGCACTAAATCCCAAATAGCGCTCCCCCCAAGTTACGCTCCCCCAATTTACGCTCCCCCCGTTTTGAGCGTAAATTGGGGTTTTAGTGTTAGTATTATGAATGACGTTACCGGTACACCCGTAGACTTTAGGATCTCTACTCCAGAATAGTTTGGATGACCTTGGATATCCCGACTGATTTGAAACTGTCTATTGAACTTTCAAAAGACTTACTGAGCATAATAGATTACAAATCGTTGATTTGTATGATGCAAGAAGCTACCGCTGCACCCGTAGACTTTAGGATCTAAACTCCAGAATAGTTTGGATGACCTAGGATATCCCGACTGATCTGAAACTGTCTATTGAACTTTCAAAAGACTTACTGGGCTTAATAGATAACAAATCGGTGCTTTGTATAATGCAAGAAGTTATCGCTGCACCCGTAGAATATGGGATCTAAACTCCAGAACAGTTTGGATGACCTAGGATATCCCGACTGATCTGAAATTGTCTATTGAACTTTTAAAAGACTTGCTGGGCATAATAGATTACAAATCGTTGCTTTTTATAATGCAAGAAGTTACCGTTACAGGTGTAGACTTTAGGATCTAAACTCAAGAACAGTTTGTATGTCCTTGGATATCCAGAAAATTACTCTGCATCATATTCTACCTTTTTAATGCTGCTAAGTACCAAAACTACAGAAATATGTAGAAAAACTCTATAATAATGCTTGGAAAAATTCCGACTTAAAATAAAAAATCCACGTAAATGAAAACCGCGTTAATTCAAAAATCCGCGTAAAAATAAACCGCGTTAATTCAAAAATCCACGTAAAAATAAACCGCGTTAATTCAAAAATCCGCGTTAAAAAACCGCGTTAATTCAAAAATCCGCGTAAAAAAACCTCGTAAATGAAAACCGCTTAAAAAAACCGCGTAAAAAAAACCTGACTGTACATTGCAATAATTGAAAGAGAGAGTGAACAAAGAGAGCCTCTCAAATGCAGATAGGACCTATTGAAATGTTTGGCCTGAAATGTGATGTTGAACAAATAAATGTATGTATGTAACCTTCCACTGTGGAGTGGATCGGGTGTGATGGTTAAAGCCCGTGACTATCACGCTGAGAACCTGGGATCGAATTCCACTCCCGCTATGCTCACAAAATGTGAGTTCTTCCTTTGGAAGGGAAATAAAGCGTGGGTCCCGAGATGAACTAGCTTAGGGCTAAAAATCTCGTTAATACAGTTAAAATAAAAAACCTTCCATTTTTTGTGTTGATGTTTATGAACCTAGATGAATTGCTAGTATGACTATTGCAAGTTGAGTCCTCTATTAAGGAAAAATGAACATACTGAATATCATAAAGTTTGGAGGAACTGAATAATTGACATACCAGTTGTTCTAAAAGCTGAATTTGGGGGGCGGGTCACGTTCATATGTAGTCATTAAAAAAATATAAAATGGCTTTTTTTTTATTCTGAGATTTTCAAGGTGTTCCAAACTGTCGTGTAGTAAAGTCCTTCAAATCTACAAGAATAATATTTTATTTTTTTCACCATGAACAACAGCATTACATAATCTACTGGGATCCGTGATGCTCTTGAAATCTACAATGTCATTTATATACACTGTTCCGTCCAGGGCTAGGACTACGTTGTCTGGATGATTGGAGGTGACGACGAAGAGCAACTTGGTTCCGAATCCAACTATTTATTTGCCATCGAGACAGACGGCGTGTCTGCTCGATGGGGAACGAATAAAACTTATAACTAAAGTGCTGTCGCCTTTTATAGGCGACACAGTACGGAGATGAACAACAAAATAGAGCACAATTAAATCTATAGCCGCGCACGCCGTAATGCGCTGGATACAGCATACACGGCGCCTACCATGTCGTCGGGTTGACGGGTTGAACCACACAATGCGCAGCGTGTTTCAATGAACCAATCTAAAGTCTACTATATATTGTTATAACCCTTTGGAACATGAAGGGTCGACCAAACTGTCCTGAAGTTTAGCTCTTGACAGTAATAGTAGTTGTTCTCACAATAAACTACAACATTACGCATCCAACTGTAATCTGTAATCCCCCTGGCATTTCATGAGTCATTCCAAGATAGTTTTGAGATATTCCAGATCAACCAAACTACTCCGGAGACCTAAGCTTTAGGTCTACACTTGTGATAATAGCATTTGCCAGTACGCAGGCCCGGACTAAGGATTGTGGGGGCCCGGGGCCCGGGGCCCAAGCGGATGTGGAGGCCCCTTAGAGGTACAAATGCGATGTAGAAACTAGAAATGGATTTTTGGGGGGGGGGGGCCTTAAAATGTGGGGGCCCGGGCCCTGGCCTCCCCTTAGATCCCGCCCTGCCAGTACGTTAAGAGCCAGTTCGCGAGAACCGCGACTCCCTTTCCGAAGGATGTGGAATCGATGTTCTCCGATTGAGCTGAAATTTTCAGGGTATGGTTTTCCATATAAAAGATGATATCTGGCCGATTCTCAGATTTTTCCGTTAGGGGGAAGTGGAGTAAAATAGCCCTCAAAGATTTCATGTCTAGAAATAGTTAAAATCACTAAAATCGCAATAACTTCCGCAAAAGTTCACGGATTCAGCTGAAATTTTACATGGACACTCTATTCCCATGGCACTTCCATTCACACACTTGATTTTTTTTCGCTGAATCTCGGCAATTTTTCTTGCTTTTTACCGAGATTGGCACCGCCGAGCGCTCAGCAAACTTGTTTTTCAACGAGATCTCAGCAATCGTGTCGTTTGTTTGCTGAGGTTCAGGAAATGTTTCGCCGAAATTCAGCAAACAAACGTTAGTTCTTATCGAGATTCAGTATAAATATTTGTTGAGACACGGCGGTGCTGGCGTGAGCTCATCTTAGTGTGCAAGCCAAACGGTAGATATTCTTTGATATTTAATTTGAAAACAATAGGTAATTTTCATAATTTTTTTGACGATTTTCAGGGCGTCTGTTTTCGTACCAACAGAACTACAGGGTGCGGCAGGAAAAAATGCGAAAAGTTCAAGGCACTATTACACGCTAAATATGGGATATATATGACTATTTTTTCAAGACAGTGTATCAGTCAATGTCTATATTCTAGCACTGAAAAATAAAAATGAACAAATTTGATGTTTAACATGTGATAATGTAGGCCTAATAAGCGGATATTAATAAACTGCGCGCCCAATGGTCATTAAACAAAATGACTATAACAGTAACAAAATTAGCTTAAATTCGATGAACAACCAGACCACACTGATCCAGAGCCATGTAGTTTCACATACCAGATGAAATAAGTACATATATTTGATGATATTGTAGAGAAAATCAAAAAAATTATTTTATCAGATGCGAAATTTAGCAGCCTGTGTGATTTTCTGCGGTTTGAAAATTCTGGTTGTCTTCATCTTCAGGGGCCGCCCTGTAAAGGTTAGTGACCAAAATGGGAAATTTTTTAATTAACTTTCAGAAAACTAGCCTATTATAGATCATGGAACGTTGAAACATAGATTGGTTAATGTCAAATGGACGAAAATGAGGTTTGAAGTTGAAAAACACTTTCGCATTTTTTTCCTGCCGCATACTGTAGGATGAAAAACTGAGTATACTACGTTTTGAAGGATTACCTAAGAGCTTTAATTTGATTTGTGACCCAGATGCGCCAACTTAAACACTTTCGATTTTTTTTGGTTTGCATTTTACCCCATAAGAAGTGTTATCGCAAAGTATGACAACGTTATTTAACTTTCAAGGGTATTTCTTCAATAATAGTTCAGCAGACAAATTTTGACTACCCAAGGGACAGAACTAGCTGAACAGAAGAATTCGAATCACCCTCAATTGTAGAGGCACTAGGTGAAATGAGGAGAACATTGTTTGTTTATATCTAAAATTCGATTTTTCGTATTCACAACTAACTAATATTTTGCCTTGGTAGTTGCTTTTTTCCATTGGTATTTTTTTCCGTTATCATCTTTCTTGATGCCCACGCCAACAGACACCGGATTGGCCAGCTAACAAAAAATCCGGAAGATCGCCCGCCGGAGGCATAGCAAGAGCTCCTAAAATAATCACATAAATTGTTCGTAAGTTGCTACCGGATCTAAGCGCATCTGAAAGAGAATTAAATTTTCTTCTCAAAAACTGCTCGTTTGTTTCTCTACGATGCGGAATTTGAGCATGAGCATGAGCATGAGCATAGATGACCGCACAATTCGTAGTTGCTACTCCGTGATTGACCAAAGCAATCGAAATAGCACAAGGAACCAATGAATAGGGCTTGGGACCAGCTTACTATTCTCAATGTACACAGGTCGAGAGCTCTCAACTTTAATAAGGTCAATAACGGCGCCGGCCACGTCCTTACGGTCATCGAGCATGGAAGGGAATGTTAGTAAAACAAACGTTGTTATAAAGACCGCGACTCGCTGCATCTCCACGTTTGTCTCAGGAAGGAATTTTTTGTTAGTAGGGTAAGGTACATTGTCAGTCCGGGAGTCACCTATGGTTGGTGATATGATTTGACAATGGATCAATATACACAAACCGCCGTTAACAACCGACCACTTTTCGACGCAAGAACTAGCCAGAAAGAAAATTCTATCGCGCGTCTCCACTCCACTAGGGAACAGAAACCTTTAGTCTATTCCACACAGAAATACACTGAACGCGACTCACTTGTCGGCGCCCGGATTTTTTCTCGACCGGCGAACCCGAACTAACATTTTTCACTCTTTTGTGTAAATGCAAAAAAAATGAAAGAAAATATTTATTATCAACTAAAAGTGTATTGGAAACTAGCGCCGATGGGAAGCGAAAAATTCGGAACCGACTCGAACCACGGCGCGCGCACACTCGTCCCGTCGTCGGAGCCCCGCAGAGAGAAGAGAAAAAAAAAATCGCAAAAATCTAGCAAAGCCAGCGCGCGAAGCTTTGCTGCTGCCGAACTACCGCACACTACTCTGTTTCTCTACGATGCGGAATTTGATACGAAAAAGTGAAAAAAGTGCACTTTGCCTATGCTGCGCCATGGCAAATTTTGGCGGAGTCACTCTTTTCACAGGGTTCTCATTCCAGCCACCAGAGAAAAGAGTGATCGTTAGCTTTTGTCAGATTTGCCCATAGCAGTTTCTTAAGCTAAAGTTTGCTTAAGAGTCGTTTGTTTCACTCTTACACAGCGAAAGTGTTTGTTGGGTAAAAAATCCAATTATTCGATTTTTTTCATTCGGGGATAGTAGGGTAAAACGGACTAACTCAACCTCCTTTCGAAAAAACGTTGCAGAGTTCGTTATTCTATCCAAGAATAGATGCTTTATCACATTTTTTTTTTCTTGAGATGATAACGGGGTAAAACAATTCTCAGAAAAAATGTTGAAAATAATCAAAATTATAAAACCTACAAATGCTTTGATAAAACTTGGTGAAATTTCATGAAATTAGAAGAAATTTCTATATTTTTATTGCTTATTCGAATGAGCTAGTCTGACAACATTTTGACGTCGAGAAATGTCACAGACTAGCACGTGGTGTGTGATTCACCGGACTCTGTCTCGATTTTTCTTTTCACATGCATCTCCGGTTCAATTTTCTCTCTTTTTTTCTCGTGAAAGTTGCTGCAGTGTGACCAGTCATGTAGGTTTGGGAATTTCTTCTTGTGGAAAAAGTTTGTAAAATGTGGAATTTATGAAAATGATGTCGGAAACCGTGCCTAGTAATGTGATTAGCTGAAGTGCATCGAAAATCAATCTTTGGAAGCAATCAGCAATATGGATTTTTTTTTTTAAATGTGCAGAGATTTTTGTTAGACGTATTTGACCATTTACAGTCTGCGAATTTGAAGTGAACATCCAAAAATTGTCGGTGTCCTCAAAGAGGTAGATCTTTGAAAACATTCAGATTTGCATGGTTGCGTGTTTGGGTAAAACGGCCTAGATATATATCAATAAGGAAAACCCACGAAAAAAAAAATGCTCCTATGTAACGCAGTGGACTCAAACAAAATATTATTTTCTTTAATTTTGAAGGTAGAGTACTTTTTAAACCGCCAATTAGATTGAAACTTAACAAACAATATGGAAAAATAATATAGCTTGAAATGATTTGGTTGCAAAAATACCATTTCATACCATTCTTCTTTCATACGAATCCAATGTTTTGCAAACAATTGTATTTTTGAGCATGAGCATGGGCATTGGTGACCGTACACTTCGTAGTTGCTACTCCGTGATTGACCTGAGCTAGCGAAATTGCACAGAGAACCAAAAGGCTTGGGGCTTGGGATTTGCCACAATCCTCAATGTACACGTTTCGAAAGCTCATACTTTATTGGATCAATAACGGCGCTGGCCACGTCCTTACGGTCTACCGGGGAAGAAAAGGAATGTTAGTTCGACAACTGTTGCTACTAGAGGTTGTACGTTCTACTGGACCCTCCACAGTTGTCACGGGAAGGATTTTTGTTAGTAGGGAGGGATTGATAGTTGAATTGATCAAGGATTCACTTCAGTAAGCGATGAATCCATGCAACCGTACAATTTATACACAAATGTGTCACCTCACAATTTGGAAGAATGGTGAGACCATAATAATTTGTAATGTTTAAATTTTTAAAAAGATTTTGCGTCACCTCGCAATTGGGAGGACTGGTGAACCAATATGCTACTTGCCATGAAATCGATATATTAAAACAAAACTTGTCGACACTAAAAGTGTCGGACCGCACAAACTTAGGCAAAATACTGACGCATAATTGCGAACCAAATCAGTGTGGCCAGCACCGTAAGGTGGCGGACTGTACTATAATATAGAAGAATTGAATAAGAATAAAACAAAATTAATGAAAGCATTGGCCGACACTTGAAGTGACGAACTATTGCAGATCTTGTTGAGTAAATATATGAAGGATAATTTTAAACTAACGTTTACTGCAAGCTCACCTATCATCAATCATTCACCCGTCAACTGGCTGAAAACGATATGATCGTGCGACACTATTTTCGACAATCACATGACACTAATCGACACCCACACATGCACAGCAAGCAGCTACACAATACTGAAAATTAAACACCCGTGCGTCTATTGTTTTGATTTTCACGCGAGACAATAGTGAACGCGATCGATTATGCTGCGATACTGATCCCTTACAGGAGCGATGCATGCACAGCAAAGAGCAACACAATACTCGTTTTGCAAACAATTGTATCTTTTACTTCAAACTCTGCAAATTTTTGCATAGCATTTGACGTTAACCATTCCCTGTTTTCACGTTTTTTGATATCAAACTGGTTAATTTGCTGAAACGTTATGTGAAAAGAAAAATCGAGAAAGAATCCGGTGAAGCACACACCACGTGCTAATCTGTGACATTTCTCGACTTCAAAATGTTGTCAGACTAGTTGATTTGAATAAGCAATAAAAATTAAGCAATTTATTCTAATTTCATGAAATTTCGCCAAGTTTTACCAAAGCATTTGTAGGTTTTGTAATTTTGAATATTTCAACATTTTTTTTCTGAGAATTGTTTTACCCCGTAATCCTCTCAAGAAAAAAAAATGTGATAAAGAATCAATTCTTGAATAGAATAACGAACTCTAAAAATTTGATTCCGATCAGAGAACATCGTAGCAACGTTCTTTTGAAAGGTTGGGTTAGTCCGTTTACTCTAATTGTTTGGTGGTGTAATAGGGTAAAAAATATAATTTGGACATGTATGTAATTTAGACATGCGCGGCAACATATGTTTTGTTCCTGAGAGCTAAATACAAGTAGATACTTGTAAATATCGATTATTGGATCAAACAGACCCTATTCTGATGACTTACTTTGAAAATGCGCTCAACAATTAAGAATTTACTTCAAAAATATCGAAAATGTAAACTGTTTCAGTGAAACCCCTCAAATGCACAGGTATGCAAGACGACATACACTTCACAGTAACATTACAATATTCACCTGAAAATCGTTGAATTAATAATTGTAAGAATTTTAAAAACCTTATTGCAATGAAAAATGTTCAGTAATGAAGCACTAGGCAGCCAATCTCTTAACATTCATCTAGAACGCCTGAAATAGGTGGTGTCCAAAATACATTACAAGTTTTCTA
>NC_085137.1:85368845-85388845 GCF_035046485.1 Aedes albopictus | reverse complement strand
GTTCTTAATGTTTATTTTAAATTTTGCAACGAAAATATTGTTGTTTATGTTTCTTCTTAAACTTTGTTTGATGTCGTTCGGTGCAAGTTTGTGTTGTGATTCCAATTCCTAGACTGAATCTACTCAATATTTGCATATACCTTTTTCGGCAGTCGACAACTTCCGACTCAGATTCCTAAATTCAATTTCCGAAACAAACATCACCGAGATGGGAAGGATATTCAACCTTAACATCAGTATAATCCACACATTGTTCTTTTGCAGGTGATGATGGACGTCAGCATTTCCCACAGCAAGTTGTAGACATTTCTTTTGCACACACAATTTATGAATGAAAACTCTGTCGTTTCTCGGTCACCATTCATCCATTTCATTCATTTAGCAAATGGCCTTGTCTGGACCAGCAGCAGCAGCCACAAACGTTGACCGGCTTTAATTAATCCGTTCCGGTTCAATCGAATTACATCACATGCACATATGCAAGAAGCTGGACTACACTGGAGGGTCGCTCGACTGCGTTCTGACTGAATCAAATGTGAGAACGTCTTCGCACCGATGCGATGTGATGTCTCTCGGCTGGACATAACGGCTTCACGGGTAGCATAATTGTGTTTAATTGAAATAAATAATAAAGAGATTATTCAAGATACGCTTGAAGTGCAATTGCGTGTAGAAACTTGAGTAAACAACAGAAGAAAGTTAAGTTCCAGTATAGACAACGACGACGACGACGCAGACCCACAACGTACCGCTACGTGCTGTCTGCTCTGCTACATCAGTTATGATTTGCGTAAGACGAGGTCCACTCGGATGGGAATTTAATTGGAAGATACATTAACTTGGTTGACTTTTCGACTTTTCAATTAAACTTTGTCTTCTCGATGCAATGTCTCTGTGCGAGTACATTTTCTTGAATGAAAAACAAAGACGTACATAAAGTGTGTGGCGGTGACACGAATGTATAAGATGAAGATGAATAAATAAAATTTAGCTGTACAAATTACGGATTAGACCAATGTAAGTGGACCACTCAGGTCGAGTGGAGAATTATTGTAATGGACCATTCAGATGGCTGGGGAATAATTTCCGTATTTCGCTCAAAGCATCTCCCAAGAATTATTGTAGTTACTTATACAGGGATGTATTTTTAGAGCGATTTCAGATTTCGATAATCGTTCCAACATTACTTTACTTTGTAATCGTAGAAAATGTGGATATTTAATTATCACTTGAGCACGACTCACCAAGAAGAAGGGGGTAATTATGATGTACTCGATTAATCCGACGCACACATCCTTTTCTACGTAAATGGTTCAATTAGATAAACAACATCGGTCTCATCCCACGGGGCAACGCAAAAAGTATCACTGAAACAAGGGGAAAACAACGGTTTCCACCAAACAAACGATTATGATTGACACTGTTCTGCAAGCCTTGCTCTTAAAAGCCCATTTGTAGCAATTTTGCTCTCCCGCAGAGTCATCATCGGCATCATGCCAACCAGCCAGCAGCCGTGGCGAGGAAGAGGACACGAACCACGTTCCGTGTGATCAATCTTTTTTCCGCATCTAACCGCGCCACCGACGCCGTATGTTAAAAAACTGCCAATGCCGAAGGATCCGCGTGATGAAGAAGGGTGGTGGCGGCGCAGCGCGGCCATGGAGAACATCCGGCCGGTTGTTCCATCCGGATTCTCCCACTTTGGCCTTGTTGGCAAACATGGCGATAAGCACGTGCAAGCACGCGCTTGATTTGATGATCGTTATCGCGGGTTTCGCCTGCTTGGTGGTGCGAGTCAAATGGTTTGCGAAGACAGGAGACAGAAACGGTCCCATGCGGAAGTTTGCATAATATTGAACAATGCTCTCAAACGATGGGTGGTATGGAAGAGGTGTTTGTAGATGAGGTAAGTAACATTTTATTTTTATTATCAAGTGCTGCGGATGATGCACCATGAAGGTATACCTTGATTTTGTGGACATTTCAATTATTGAAATGATGATTATGATGATTTTGTTCTACCATCTATAGTAGCAAGGCATCTGCCTATAGCAGAAAAGCGATTTGATCAAGATTGTGCTGTTGTTAGTGATCAGTCATTCTCCTGTATGAAGGGCCAAAAACGGTTGTGCGGACCCGCAAGCAGAGACACTTGCGTGAAACCCACGTCTGGGGAAAAGAATCTCCTTCCAGAAGAAAGTGTTCACGAACAACTGCAAAATCAAGCCCTCGGTTGAAAGAATACTTCCAAAAGATGGAGTCGAATAGCCCGCCCTCAATCCACGAATTGTTTACAACAAGGAGGGGCGGACCCCAGGCTCCAGTCCAATTCGTTTCAATCGGGTGCCCTGATGGTCTCTCCCTTTCCCAATATATGATATGATATGTGTTTATACTTACCTTACCGATCAGGCTACGGCCTGGGTGGCCTCTGCTGTACATAGTAGCCGTCTCCATTCCACTCGGTCCATGGCTGTTTGTCTCCAGTTCCGCACTCTGCCTAGGGTCCGCAGATCGTACTCCACTTGGTCGATCCACCTAGCTCGCTGAGCACCACGTCATCTTATATCGGTCGGATAACTCCCGAGAACCATTTTAGCCGGGTTGCTATCCGACATCCTGATGACGTGACCCGCCCACCGTAGCTTCCCGATTTTCGCGATGTGGACGATGGTTGGTTCTCTCAGCAGCTGATGGAGCTCGTGGTTCATTCGTCTTCTCGAAGTCCCGTCTTCCATCTGCACTCCGGCGTAGATGGTACGCAACACCTTCCGTTCGAAAACTCTAAGGGCGCGTTGGTCCTCTGCACGTAGGGTCCATGTTTCGTGCCCATAGAGGACTATCGGTCTAATCAGCGTTTTGTAGATAGTTAATTTCGTGTTACGGCAAACTTTATTCGATCGTAGAGTTCTGCGGAGTCTAAAGTAAGCACGATTTCCTGCCACAATGCGTCTCTGAATTTCTCTGCTGGTGTCGTTATCGGCGGTCACCAGTGAGCCCAAGTACACGAATTCTTCAATCGCCTTGATTTCATCACCTGGGTGGCGGGCGCGGTGATATCTCCCTGGAGCCCTTTGCCATCATATACTTTGTCTTCGACACATTAATGACTAATCCGATTCGCCTGGCTTCACTCTCTAGTCGGTTGTACGTTTCCGCCATCGTCTCAAATGTACGAGCAATAATATCAATATCATCAGCGAAACCAAGCAGCTGAACGGACTTCGTGAAAATCATTCCACTCGTGTTTATCCCCGCTCTCCTAATTACACCCTCTAGCAATGTTGAACAGTAAGCACGAAAGACCATCACCTTGCCGTAACGCTCTGCGAGATTCGAAGGGACTCGAGACTGTCCCTGATACTCGAACTACGCACATTACTCGATCCATCGTCGCCTTGATCAATCGTATCAGTTTATCAGGGAATCCGTATTCGTGCATAATCTGCCATAGCTGTTTTCGATCGATTGTTTCATACGCCCATTAGAAATCGATGAACAAATGATGTGTGGGCACGCTGTATTCGCGGCATTTCTGAAACACCTGGCGCATGGAGAACATCTGGTCCGTTGTAGCGCGTCCAACCATGAATTCAGCCTGATATTGCCCCACGAACTCTCTTGCAATCGGTGATAGACGGCGGCATAAAATTTGAGAGTATACCTTGTAGGCAGCGCTCAGTAGTGTGATCGAGCGGTAGTTCCCGCAATCCATCTTGTCGCCCTTTTTATAGATGCGACAAACGATACCTTCCATCCACTCTTCCGGTAATACTTCCTCTTTCTCCCAAATCTTGGTAATGACCCAGTGTAGTGCTCTCACCAGTGCTTCTCCACCGTATTTTAGAAGCTCGCTTGGTAGTTGATCTGCTCCAGCGGCTTTGTTGTTCTTCAACCGGTCAACCTATTCCTCAATCTCTTGAAGGTTATGAGCTAGAAGTCTTTCGTCCTGCGCATGTACTCCTAGATCTGTTACCACGCCACCTTCGGTACTTGCAACGTCGCCATTGAGGTGCTCATCGTAATGCTGCCGCCACCTCTCGACCACCTCACGCTCGCTCGTGAGAATATTCCCGTAATTATCTCGGCATATGTTGGCTTGTGGCACAAAGCCTCTGCGCGAGCGGTTCAGCTTCTCGTAGAACTTTCGTGTGTCCTTAGCGCGGTACAGCTCTTCCATAGTTTCGCGATCTCGTTCTTCCTGCTGGCGCTTCTTCATCCGGAAGACTGAGTTCTGCCTGTTCCGTGCCTGTCTGTAACCAACGTGCCTAATTTTCTCTCGTACGGTGTTGCAGCATTCTCGCCCATGCTGCATTCTTCTCGTTTTTCAACTGTTCACAGTCGCCGTCGTACCAATCGTTACAGTGATTCGGAGTCGCGAAGCCTAGTGCTGTAGCCGAGGTACTACCTATGGCGGATCGGATGTCCCTCCAGCCATCTTCAAGTGTAGCTGCGCCAAGCTGCTCTTCCGTTGGTAGGGCCACTGCTAACTGCTGCGCGTAGTTTTGAGCCACTTCTACGTTACGCAGCTGCTCGATGTTGAGCCGCGGTGTTCGACTTCGACGCGTGGTGATAACTGTCGAAAGTTTTGAGCGCATGCATACAGCGACTAATTAGTGATCCGAATCTATATTCGCACTGCGGTATGTGCGGACGTTGGTTATATCTGAGAAGAATTTACCGTGGATTAGAACGTGGTCGATTTGGTTTTCTGTTTAATGGTCGAGTGATCTCCAGGTAGCTTTGTGGATATCTTAGCGGGGGAAGAAGGTGCTTCGGACTACCATACCACGGGAGGCTGCAAAGTTTACGCATCGCTGGCCGTTATCATTCGATACGGCATGCAGGCTGTTTCGCCCGATTACCGGTCTGTAATTTCCTCCCTTCATACCTGCGCATTCATGTCGCCGACAACGATTTTCACGTCACGTGGCGAGCAACCATCGTATGTTTGCTCTATGTAACTGCGCGTAAACGCTCTCGTTATCAGGTCTCCCTTCATGTGGGCAGTGGACGTTGATAATGCTGTAGTGCAATGATTCCCAAACTTTTAGGAGGTATCGCCCCCTTAGAGCTTCAAAAAAATATTTTCGCCCCCCTAGGTAAGATTTTATTTTTCAATAGTAGAAGACTGAAACTGTGCTTAGCTAGAGCTTTTAAAATCAATACTGTGGTAAAGCTAGTAGTGCCATTTAGTGTACCTAAATCTGTTTCACTCTCATTTTCCTTAAATTGTTTTGAAAATGCGTTTATTCTCCGCATTTGAAAAAAATATACTGAATTTTAATAGTGTTCACATAAATATGGAAATCGTGTTTGTGCCTACTTCTCACACCGTTGTTGATTGAGCATTGATTTATCGAAGTAGAACGGACTGTGAACACCTACGAACATTCGATATTCCCAAACAGATGTTTAGTCATTATTCGGAAAGGGAGTTTTTCATCAACCGAGAGTGAATGTTTTGTCATAAGTAGCCAAATAAGACTAATGGAGAATTTGAAAACAATTACATAAATCCTCCTCTCCTCTCTCCTCTTCTTGGCGTAACGTCCTCACTGGGACAAAGCCTGCTTCTCAGCTTAGTGTTCTATGAGCACTTCCACAGTTATTAACTGAGAGCTTCCTCTGCCAATGACCATTTTGCATGTGTATATCGTGTGGCAGGCACGAAGATACTCTATGCCCAAGGAAGTCAAGGAAATTTCCTTCACGAAAAGATCCTGGACCGACCGGGAATCGAACCCGTCACCCTCAGCATGGTCATGCTGAATACCCGTGCGTTTACCGCCTCGGCTATGTGGGCCCCCATTACATAAATATGTTATGTAAAAAAAGTGAAACTCAGAAAAATATCGGTGTATTTTCAAATGTAGTTACTTTTCTCCATATCCATATCCAGATCCAAATCAACGAGCTTCGTATAAATTTGAATGCTTCCTGTGTTTTAAATAAAATATCAAATAAGTAAAAATGCAGCATCCATGACTAGATTTGAACTGAATTTTGCACAGTTTTTTTTAACTCGCGCTTAATTTCATGCAGGCGTATCTACAATGATCAATTTCTCTTCATTGATTTTCTCTTTGGTTAATAACTTGGCCGGCAAATCATTTTTAGTTGTTTTTGTTGTTTTTGATGCTAGTTGTTTTTGGTGCTAGTTCATCGAAATACACCGAGAGATCGATGAAGAGAAATCGCTCGTTGTAGATACGCCTGTATGATACTAAACGCGAAATGTTTTCAAATTTACTTCCAGTAAAGTTTGGAATTTCTCCAAGAAATTGCTTGTAAAGTGTTCTGAAATTCGTTTAAACGCCATGTTTTTGCTTGAAAATTCCATGAAGAAACCCGCCTACGAGTTCAAACGCAATTTTGCTCATCAATTCACGAAAAAAAACTCTGTTCTTTTCATAATTTTGACAAAAACTAATTACGATTCGCGAATGTTCTTTATAAGAGTTTCCATATATATATTGTTTTAGATTTATAGAATCACATAAATCCTTCAGAAATACGTGTAGCAGTCTTTTTTTCTAGAAATTGACATACAGTGCATATAAATACCAATAATTCTGTAAAATTAGGTCGATATTTAAGTTTAATAGTAACAGCATTTTTTTTAATAGAGTAAAGTGGGGCAAAAGTTCGAGTGGGGCAAGAGTTTCTTTTGAAGTTTTTGAGCTCAATTCAAATTATTTCTTTCGGGTGTCAAGGTTGTTCGAACCCTTTTTGAAAAAGAGTCTTTCACTCCAAAAATTATGAAAATTGATCAATATTTCGAGAAGTTATGACAAAATGTTGGTTTTTGATCAAAAAATTATAACATGCGATGGCCCTTTCAATGCATGGAATGAAATTTTAATGAAATCGAATTCGATATTTTATTTTGGGGCGTAACTAGGTTTATTTCGAAGATGCTCTAGCATGTGTAACTTTTTGCAAAAAATATTTGGAAATCGTATTTTACACATAGTGGGGCAAACGTTCGAATTGTGGGGCAAAAGTTCGAGTCATGTGGCAACTTTTGGTATAAACCTAAAAATCTGCAAAATGTACATATTATCTCTAAGAGTGATGGAATTAGTGAGATAATTCGATTCAAGTTGAAAAACTATGTTGTTTTATCTGAATTTGGCAGAAAACTACTAATTTTTGGTGTAGTAAATTTAACCCTGATTTGGGTAAAATCCAAATCGAATTTTAAAGTGTATTCCAGTTCTAACATCAAATATTAAGTGGTTTCAGGTATTCCTATTACCAAAGTGTCAAAATAGTGTGCTACGGTTAGCGAAATTTCACAAACACTAGATTCGAACTTTTGCCCCAGTGGTGGGGCAAGAGTTCGAATAAAACACAGACATACAAAATGTGTTGTAACTCAAAATTGAAAAGACATTTGGCGTAACTTTGTTCAGCAAAATTTTAGTTTTTATCTGCTTCGATTTTTTCAAATAGGTTGAATTTTCAACTAAGGTCGAACTTTTGCCCCACCTTACTCTAATCCTAGACAAATGTAAGCTTGAATGTCAGGGAGTTTTAATGATTCAGTTGGCAGTTGGCATTCTCGACTTGTAATTTAATACGATGTTTTCTAATCATTGAAAAAATCGCCCCTTTTTTAGTATTTTCGCCCCCCAATTTTGATTTCTCAAATTTTCGCCCCCCCTGGTCCTTATTTTCGCCCCCAGGGGGGCGATTTCGCACACTTTAGGAATCACTGCTGTAGTGTTTCTTCAACTACAGCCCTTAACTCTCAACATGCACATCCTTGCGTTGATCGGCTGCCACCCAATCACACGTTGTCGCTTCTTTCCCAACACTATAAATCCTGTTCCCAGCTCATTGGTGGTGCCACAGCTTTGGTAGAAGGTAGCCGCTGGATGCCCTCTTTTCCACACTTTCTGTCCAGTCCAACAAAGTTCCTGCAACGCCACGATGTCGAACTTGCGGGGATGTACACCGTGTCCAATAAGTTCTCATACAAAATCAAATTGAATTCATTTTACATCTGTAATTAGGATTTTCAAAGAAAATTTATTTATTGAAAGGCCAACTAACACTGACCAAATGCAGCATATGTTTTGGAAATAACTGTCCTTTATCCTTCTCTGCTGATCGCTTATGTGTCGTTAGTCTATTTGAGCTGTCACGCACGCCATTTGATTGATATTTCGTCTCATTTTAGCGAGTAATGGTTTTAAGTTGAAACAAATTAGGTTTCTGTCCTCACCATTGCTAGTAGCAACTATGACCAGAAGAGAAAAAATATGAGATTCTGTATTGGTGAAGTACGAAGCCGTTTTATGTTGTACAAAATAAAACGTTAGTTGAACAAAAATGTCAATTTACCTGTTTTAATGAAATGTGTTGTGTTAAGGAAGCATGGCTGCATTTTATTTAATTGATTCACACCATTCTCACTTCTAAAACATACTTGTAAAATTTGCATTTTATGATGTTTATCTTTAAAATAACGGTCATTTTAAAGGAATTCAGCCCATGTTGAGCTTACTTGCAAATTTTTTACCATATCATCAATAAAATTGTATTGATTTAGCCTTAGTATATCTCTTTGATACAATACTTGGGATAGAAACTCAAAATTTAACCTTATGGACTCTATTTAGCTACCGTAGAATGAAAAAGTTTTCGAACATTTTTCTTGCGTGCCGGAGCACATGGATTTCAGAAAACGGAAGTGTACTGCTAGGCTTATAAAAACAAATAGGAAATATTGTAACTCTAAACCGTATGCTTTATTTAATCAGTACTATGCGGCCCTTCAATACATGCATTCATTTTAAAAATATTAATCACAGATGTTAAATGAAATTATATTTTCTAAATTTGTATTTTGTATGAGAACTTATGGGACACGGTGTAGTTCGTCGTAGATTATCCTGTCACATCCTGCAAAACCTAGTGACTTGCAATTCCATGTTTCAAGTTTCCAAACGTAGTCCTGATTTCGTCGCGTGGGTCTTTGCCGATTGTTTCGAGTTGTATTTTCTCCTATGGGGATTTTACGGGTGGCATATTGGGCCTACGTCAACAATCCTGTCTCGCCGGATGGCCATCGTGCCAGTTCTGTTTAACGTCCCAACCAACACTAGGACGACCATGCTGATGGGGCTACCACCTTGGATCTAGCTGGGCGTGATGCAACATTTCTTACTCAGCCACTGAAAGCCAGAACAAACGTTATTTGAGCCGCACCTTCTTGGTGAACGTACGCTCGGGTCGTACCTCCTCAATCTAGCTTAAGTCAGGAGAGCAACAATGCCCATGCTGCACTACCAGCTAAGCACACAACTCTTAGCTGGCGGTCTTTGTCATCGATTGACCCGTGGAAGCATGAGGTAGGAACTTGTGAGGACCAGAGCTATGTTGGACGCTCTCCTTATCGACACACCGTTTCTTTAGGTATTCGATTAGAAATTCTGGCATATTTTTTTCGGGATTTCTCCAGATTTCTAGATTTTTTTTTAAATCTTTCGGAAATTCCTTTTAACATTCTCTAAAACAGTCTTCCAAGGAATAATTCTAGAAATTTCTCCAGGGTTTGCTTTGAAAATTGCTTCAGGACTTTTTATTTTTTTTTTTTGAAAATCTGAATTTCTGCCAAAAAACATCCCTGGAATTTCTTTATTTTCTAAATGTTCTGCAAGGATTTCTATAGAAACTGCCATAGGAGTTCCTTCGCAATTTTTTCGATGGATTCTTTCAGTAAATTTTCATTATTTGACTAATAATTTCTTTAGAAATATCTCCAAAACAAAAAAAACTCCACACATTTCCCGATAGCTTTTTCATCTCCTAGGGGTTCCTTTGGACTTTAGAATGTCCTCCTGAAATTTCTCCAAGAACTCATGCATAGAGTCCTTTGGAAAATACATCAAAATTCCTTACAAAAAATCTTGCATAGATTGTTCCAGAAATTCACCTAAGAATATCTTCAATTTTTTTCTATGGAGATTCCTTCAGAAAATTTTCAACACATTCATCAAAAAAAAACAAAACCTTCCTTGTACTTTCTCAAAATTATACCATGCATATTTTTTAGAAACTGATTTTCGGATACAATTCTAAACTTCTTCAAATTTTTCAGAAGCTCTTGAAATTTCTCCAAGGACTGCTTTAGAAATTCTACAAGAGATTATTAAGTAACAATATCTCAAGAGGTTTTATTAGGTATTCCACCAGTGTTTTCGAGGTGTTTCTCCAGGTATTCTTTCTGGAATTTCTTGAGAAAATCCATCTATGGATTCTTAAAATATTCCTGTTTGTTTCAAACATTCTTCAAGGAGTTCATTTGGAATTTCATCAGATTTTTTCTAAATTCCCTCTGAAATTTCTTCCGCGATACTTTCGGAAATATCTATATTAGGGTGTCCAAAAATTGCACAAAGACAGAAAACTTGAGGGCTCATGCTGCAAATAGCTAAGGGTGATAGAAACAAAATTTTGTGTGACGGCAACTTTCAGAAATGACGTTTAGAGGTCACCCCAGCGAGTTTTTTTTTCTGAAAAATTGCCATTTTTCGTAATAAATATCAAATAAATATGTTTTACCATACAAAAATTTGCAGAGCCCCCTTTTTATATTTTAACAGCTTCATGTAAATCCAAACTACTTAGGAAAGACATAAACTTGTTGAGTGCACTTGATTTTTCATATTTTTGTGTTTTTGGGCAGTTTTTATGTGACAGTTTTAGAAAAATACTTAAAAATTAAAAATTTCTCCAAACAGTGGATTCTTTCAGAAGTTGTTTCCGCAGTTCCTTCTGTAATTACACGAGCGCTTCCTTCAGAGATTCCTCCAGTATTTCATCCATTGGAATGTACTAGTGAAGGGGCGCTGAAATCGGGGAACCTTTACTATCTAGCTTTAATTGTACCATGCCAGCACTGGAAATGATTTATAACACATCTTACCAGTCATCTGCTGAAGCATTTCATCGATCTTTTTATGTGATTCGCTACAAATTTTGGAATTCAATAAGCTGGGTACGCGCCAAGATAATAAAAGGCATCAACCACAAATGTCAGGAATATATTACAATTTTCGATGAGGAAGTCATAAGAAATCTTGAAAGTAGTTTGCTAGAAAGCTTCGATGCCAGAGTTTCAACGGTAGTTTGCATGCATCCGCCTAAATTGTAGTCATTGATAAGGGATCTGTGAAACAAATATCGCCAGAGAATCGCCCCATATATTCCGATCATCGTGATCATCAACAAAGCGAGAGATACCTATTAAGAAAAAAAAAAGAAGTATGAAAGGGAATAAGATAAATATATAAAACTTATTAAGTCATGAGGTATGCTTTGGCGCTATTCATTAATTTAATTAATGAAACGAAGTGCTCCGAGTGACAAAAAGATGAAAATCCTGCATTATAAGCCATTATAAACTGTTTGGATATTTCACGGTGCTATCATTCCTACACCTCTGGACAATTTTTTTAAAAAATCGTTAGACGAAATTTTGAGTTACGCCCTTTTAAAGGGCCTAACCCCTAAAAAATCAGGGTTTCTATAGAAAAACATCATATTTCATAACAGAAGCATGTTTCTGCCAACAAAATTTGAAACGCCATTGTCTTTCTTTATCATTCCTACACCTCTGGATAATTTTTTAAAATAATCGTTTGACGAAATTCTGAGTTACGCCCTTTTAAAGGGCCAAACCCCTAAAAAAACAGGGTTTTTATAGAAAATCATCATATTTCATAACAAAAGCATGCCTTGAAGTCCCAAATAATGAAACGTATTAATAATAATGCTACTATTTTATACTATGCGCTAATATTGGCTATTTGTATTGATGTTTGTATACAAATTGGCCATTACGCTTGTGGCATACCAGATTAGCACCCTATGCGCAGAGATGCGAATCGTCAGCATTCGCGCATCATCGAACACCGCGACCCAACAGCGACAACAATATTCGCGCTCCATCCGACATCGCGACTTCGCGACGTCGCGACGCGCACGTCGTCGGTCGTCAGCGACACGAAGACTCGAGCCGGTCGGACAGGAGAGACCGCGCCGCCGACGATCGACCTCTTTCGCATCGCAGCAACCGGGCGGTAAGCACGTGTCATCCAAAACAGGCTGGAGGCAATTTTGCGGCAATCGGCCGAAACTGTAGTGCGGAAATTTACATTGGTGATCCTGCCAGGTTTGCTTCTTAAAGTTTTAAGAGCAAATAAATTGTGAAGGCCGAAAACATATTCCAATATAAGCTAAATGGTAAGCATATTTGGTGGAAGTGATTTTTTTCATACTCGCAAAGTAATGCTATTTGATTGTGCAATGACGCTGAAGAGCAAGAGAGGTTATGAGTGCTGATTGAAAAAAAGTGAAAACAATCACACATGGACTTGTGTGGGAATCCGGCGCGATTGGACTTCCGCCGGGGTGAAAATGGAAAAATCCACACATGGACTTGTGCGAGAATCTGGCGCGATTGGAGTTCCGCCGGGGGGAAATGGCAAGAGCCACACATGGACTTGTGTGAGGATCCGGCGCGATTGGACTTCCGCCGGGGTGAAAATGGAAAAATTCACACATGGACTTGTGTGAGGATCTGGCGCGATTGGAGTTCCGCCGGGGGAAAATGGCAAGAGCCATACATGGACTTGTGTGAGGATCCGGCGCGATTGGAGTTCAGCCGGGGGGAAGTGAAAAGATCCACACATGGACTTGTGCGAGGATCTGGCGCGATTGGAGTTCCGCCGGGGGAAAATGGCAAGAGCCATACATGGACTTGTGTGAGGATCCGGCGCGATTGGACTTCCGCCGGGGTGAAAATGGAAAAATTCACACATGGACTTGTGTGAGAATCTGGCGCGATTGGAGTTCCGCCGGGGGGAAATGGCAAGAGCCACACATGGACTTGTGTGAGGATCCGGCGCGATTGGACTTCCGCCGGGGTGAAAATGGAAAAATTCACACATGGACTTGTGTGAGGATCTGGCGCGATTGGAGTTCCGCCGGGGGAAAATGGCAAGAGCCATACATGGACTTGTGTGAGGATCCGGCGCGATTGGACTTCCGCCGGGGTGAAAATGGAAAAATTCACACATGGACTTGTGTGAGGATCCGGCGCGATTGGAGTTCCGCCGGGGGGAAGTGAAAAGATCCACACATGGACTTGTGTGAGGATTCGGCGCGATTGGACTTCCGCCGGGGGGAAATGGAAACATCCACACCTGGACTTGTGTGAGGATCTGGCGCGATTAGAGTTCCGCCGGGGGAAAATGGCAAGAGCCACACATGGACTTGTGTGAGGATCCGGCGCGATTGGAGTTCCGCCGGGGGGAAATGGAAAAGAGCCACACATGGACTTGTGTGAGGATCCGGCGCGATTGGAGTTCCACCGGGGGAAAATGGAAAAATTCACACATGGACTTGTGTGAGGATCCGGCGCGATTGGACTTCCGCCGGGGTGAAAATGGAAAAATTCACACATGGACTTGTGTGAGGATCTGGCGCGATTGGAGTTCCGCCGGGGGAAAATGGCAAGAGCCATACATGGACTTGTGTGAGGATCCGGCGCGATTGGACTTCCGCCGGGGTGAAAATGGAAAAATTCACACATGGACTTGTGTGAGGATCCGGCGCGATTGGAGTTCCGCCGGGGGAAATGGAAAAGAGCCACACACGAACAGCGACATCAAAGGGTGAAGATCCGTACGAGATTGAAGTATCGTCGGTAAATTAAAAAAAAATCCAGACGTTATGCACGTGGTTGTGCTTTTGATTGAGTGCTGGTATTGAAGGGCATCTTATGCATGTGGATTACAGTCAGAAGATACAGATCGAAGCTCGAGAAGTGGCAACTCAATGTTCATAAATCCGCATACATGGACTTGTGTGCACAATTTTAGACGCGTTTGGACTACCATCGATATTGTAAGGAAATTCATTTCTTGATTTTAACGAGAAGCTGCAGGATTATTCATGTTCGTACGGCTTGCGACAACGACGGCAAATAGTGCTTGTTGCGACTCCTAAAAAAGAAACCCAGCGGACGTGGTTATGCGTCCGCCTTTGTGGTGTATTGATAGCCTCGGATGTGCTTGGACAGTCACAGAAAAAAGAAGTATCTCGGATTGAGAAACTATGGAAAATATAAAGAAGTTACTGTACATTTTTTATAGATTCGAAAATCGCGGAGTTGTTTGAACAGCATTGAACGCTTCTTTCACAAGTTGAACGTGTCCATGATTAAAAACAAAAGATTTGAAAAAAAAAAACCGTCGTGCCGGTAGCGACATTAATAATTTTGGCGTATTGTGAGTGCCCCAGACGACTCGATTCGCGCTCCAGGTGGAGGAAAATTTCTGTTAAACGAAAAATACTCAACTGGTCCACCAGATGTTTCATGTTGTGGTTTCTAAGGGTTGTAATTAAGGTGCTATTGCGGACCGATTGGACGACCGTCTGAATGAGAACGATTTCGCTTAGACAAGATTTCATGTCAATTTAGTATTCTCGGGCGAGTTTTGTTTCACGATGAAAGGTACATTTCGTTAAAAAAATCAAGAAAAAGTTACATACCAAATGTGGGAGCAACCAGACATAAAATTATTATATGAACCAATATATAAAGTATGTGTTAAAGACTTCATTACGTCTAAGTTTGCATTTTTGAAAGTTTTTTTCCATGGGAAATCAGTCAAACTACTGCCACGCCAAGGCATACGTACCATTCTATGGAGATTTTAAGACATGCACCGCATTTAGATTGCCAAAACATGTTCAGTAACATTTTTTAAATAAAAGGCAATGTTGAAAACAACTTGTATAAACTCGCGAATTAGAATCGATCAACAGATTATGTCATCGAAATTCCTGTTAGGTATGAATCACTTAACACGGGCATTTTGAAACATGGACAATCGTCAGAATAATTATGTTTCAAACAAAACCGTGCATGGAATAATGACATATTTAAGGATTCTCAAATAAATGCTTTGTTCGCATTAATAAATACTCCTTTTCAATTTAAAACTGTAAATGTGCTAAAAGAACACAAAGTTGGAGAGAAGCAGTCGTTCCAGTGAGAACGTAGAGCCACAAAGAAAAAGAAGAAGAAGAACCATGACAGCAACTAGAGAGATAACAAAGCTAAACTAAAAGCTATGGTTCGCGAGAACAAGCGAAGGCGGAAGAAGCATCCTGAGTAACGTTATGATTGAATGTCAATATAGAGTGAAGGAAGAGTCGACATTCAACCTACATAGTAATGCAGTAATGGAGAAGTATAGTGAAAACATGTTGGTCATTTATGCATTTGGTCAAACCATAGTCGTCTCTAAATGACGAGATGTGGTTCCAACCATGCGAACGCCCTTCCGGTGTTCTGCAAGTGAGAAACAAGTGCAGGTTTATTCAAAAAACGTACAGGACCTCGAAGAAGCAAATTTTAACAGCTAAGAAGTAATTTTTTTGAATATAACTGCCACACGACTCTTATGATCATGAGATCGTCTGAGATTCTGGCAACGAAATGTTTCTCAGTGGGAATGCTTAGAATTAATTAAATTTCCCTGTATTTTAGTAAATCAATGGGTTGACGAAATAATATTCCAGACGCATATGAAGGCCGTATACAATATGTAGCTGGGAGATGGTAACCTTTTTTTTGTGTGTTTTTTTGTCGAGAGGAGAAGGAAGATGTGGCATACCAGATTAGCACCCTATGCGCAGAGATGCGAATCGTCAGCATTCGCGCATCATCGAACACCGCGACCCAACAGCGACAACAATATTCGCGCTCCATCCGACATCGCGACTTCGCGACGTCGCGACGCGCACGTCGTCGGTCGTCAGCGACACGAAGACTCGAGCCGGTCGGACAGGAGAGACCGCGCCGCCGACGATCGACCTCTTTCGCATCGCAGCAACCGGGCGGTAAGCACGTGTCATCCAAAACAGGCTGGAGGCAATTTTGCGGCAATCGGCCGAAACTGTAGTGCGGAAATTTACAACGCTAATATAAGGGAAGTATTTTCAAACATGTAGGAAGCAATCATGTTTGTATCAATTGCCATTCATAGCGTGGGACGTAAGTTTTTTGTATTGCTTTTTTTAAGACAAAACAAGCGATGGCATGTGCCTATCTCATTTGTTAGATTTATTGGTGAATGCTGCTTTCAATTAATAAACATACAAAACTAAGGATTGAGATGATCAATTGTAATGATAGTTCTATATTTAACTGCTAAACTACGTAACCGAAGAATAAACGTGATTAAATGAAACTAAGTTTTATAATAATTCTACTATAAGTACTTATGACCTTCAAATGGGCGAAACTGGGGAATTTGACCAACATTATTTTTAAAATTCAGTTTATGGGTGTGCATTAACTATATAAATGAAAAAGTAAATGAACTGTCGTTTATGTTTTTCATTGTATATTGTTCTGGCTATAATAGTAAATGAAGCCAACAACGTCCGTATCCTACAGGTTAAAGAATACTTCCCTTATACTGGTGTTATGGATAATTTTTATACACAATGCATTCATGTAGCTCAAAATTTCGTCCAACGATTATTTTAAAAATTTATCCAGAGGTGTAGGAATGATAAAGAAAGAGAATGGCGTTTCAAATTTTGTTGGCAGAAACATGCTTCTGTTATGAAATATGATGTTTTTCTATAGAAACCCTCATTTTTTAGGGGTTAGGCTCTTTAAAAGGGCGTAACTCAAAAATTCGCCTAACGATTATTTTCAAAATTTGTCCAGAGGTGTAGAAATGATGAAGAAAGAGAATGGCGTTTCAAATTTTGATGGCAGAAACATGCTTCTGTCATGAAATATGATGTTTTTCTATAGAAAACCTGATTTTTTAGGGGTTAGGCCCTTTAAAAGGGCGTAACTCAAAAATTCGTCTAACGATTATTTTCAAAGTTTGTCCAGAGGTGTAGAAATGATAAAGAAAGAGAATGGCGTGTCAAATTTTAATGGCAGAAACATGCTTCTGTTATGAAATATGATGTTTTTCTATAGAAACCCTGATTTTTTAGGGGTTAGGCCCTTTAAAAGGGCGTAACTCAAAATTTCGTCAAACGATTTTTTTAAAAATTTGTCCAGAGGTGTAGGAATGATGAAGGAAGAGAATGGCATTTCAGGTTTTGATGGTATATATTTTTTTTGATAATAACGGTAAATGAAGCACCGTGATAGGTATTATCATTAAAAAATGTACATAAAATCAAGATAAAATGTACATAAAATCGAAGTACCGTAGTGCGGGGTGACATTGGGCTAAAACTAGGTAAAATTTTGAAAACCGAGATTCGCACAGCTGAGCTTAGAAAACAAAACTGTTTTGGTTTACGTGATGGGGATTTTTTTTTATTCCCATATGACACTGTTTCTACAGGCAGGGCTCATAATTATATGGGCAAAAAAAAGTGAAAAAATCAGGAAAATGAAAGCAAATTTTCTCAGGAATTAAAAAAAAACATGAAATAGAAAAAGTTTCCACAAAATGTTCCACAGTTAAGAAAATTCGTAAAAAAAAAACGCTGGAAAACTAAGCCCGAACTCGTGGAAAAATTCCAAAAAAATATTTGTTTGGAAGGTTATTTCATAGGCATTAATCGCTGAAATATTTGCAATGTACTTTTTTTTCGTTTTTGAGTTACGGCCAATTTTGTTGGAAAAGGTCCAAATGTACCATATAAGCCTTTTTTTGAAAAATCAGAACTCAAGAACGAAGCATCGTAGAAACAAAATTTTATAATGAAAATGATAGCAAATTTTCTCAGACAATTCATAAAGAAAAGTCGGAAGAGCTATGCCCGAACTCGCGGACAAAATTTCAAAAATATATTTTTGAGAAGATAATTTTATAAGCTCTATCGCTGATATTTTTGGAATGCACTTTTTTGTTCGTTCCTCAGTTATGACCAATTTTGTGTGGCTTGCATGGTCATTTTTCACAAAATAGGCCATAACTCAGGAAAGAAAAAAAGTGCATTCCAAAAATTTCAGCGATCAAAGCTTATAAAATCACCTTCTCAAAAACATCTTTTTGAAAATTTTCCGCGATTTCAGGCATAGTTTTTCCAGCTTTCTTTATTATTTTTTTCAAGGGTGAAACACTTTTTCCACTTCCAATTTTTTTGGATTCATGGGAAAATTTGATTTTGTTCTTAAGTTATGATTTTTTCAAAAAAAAAAAAGGTTTATATGGCACATTGGGAAATTTTTCAACAAAATTTTCCATAATTCAAAAACGAAAAAAAGTGCATTAGCAATTAAAACTTACGAAACGACCTTTTCAAAAATATCTTTTTGAAAAATTTCCACGAGTTCGGGCACAGTTTTTACGGCTTTTCATTACGAAGTTTTTCAACTGTGAAAAATTTTGAGGAAATTTTCTCCACTTCATTTTTTTTTGGATTTCTGAGAAAATTTTCTTTCATTTTCTAAAAAAAAAACTTGAATTATGATTTTTCAATGTATGTAGTGGAGAAAACAAAAAAAAATCCACCTGAGTTTTCCGGGAAAATAGGCGACCCTGAACTTTTCTCAATTTTTTGTTCATATATTGATGAGCCCTGCCTGTGGAAAAGGTTTCATGAAAATCTGAGATGCTTCGGCCCTATTTGTACGAAAATTCAAAAAAAATCCTTGATCTATGAATGGGACAAATGAGAAAAGTTATGTGATGTAACAGACAGAGCAATCTTATATCTACAAACTAGCTTCTATTTCTAGCCCAACATGTGAAATGGGCGTAACGACCATTGCGAATTTATGCGTTTCTCATCTACGCTAACTCATTTTTGGCCATCTCAGACTTCCGCCCTCTCCCTCTCCGTAGACTTTTGTTCGTACAAAATTTTGAAAATTTGTATGGAGTGTAGACTTTGGCCTGACCCCACCACCCCCTCCCCTCAGACTCTACGTAGTTTATAGACAGGCCCTTATTACTAATAGATAGAGGTCACTCTTCTCTATCTTATAACGGAACAAGTTTTGATAAATAAAATAAATTGGATGGAAGGAAGAAGCGGGCGTCTGATCCCGGGTAGAGGAAAAGAGCTCAATAATAACATATTTTGATATTGAGATCAAAATGTGATATTGGTTTGACTGACATAAGAGATAAAAGATCTAAAAATAATATCTAAAATTTACTCCTGGAACATCATCATCAGATCATATTTAGATCTTGTATGATCTAACCAATAGCAGCAAGCTATAAGTTTCATCTTGAAATATCAAATTAAGATATTGTCAGGTGCTCCAGGAACATTTCATAGATATTTTATCTATTATATCAATCGAACCATCCCTCTACGCGGGATGTAGTTATATGTTGGTCTACAGTTCTTTTCTAAATATGTTAAAGAAATATTATGTAAGTCCTCAGAATTCACTATGAACCTTAGATGTCATTCCCCAGAAAATAAACAAAAACATATAATTCCTGCTCCGATTGCACTCTTTCGAATAAATAACCGTCACGCAAAGGCAACATTCGTAGAAAACAGAAAACCTCACACTTGTTTTGGTCAATTGAAAATTTATCGTCACGCTCCTTGCCAAAAAGATGAACCGCCGCCGCGTCTTTGTCGGCAGTTGGACCTCTAAGGGAAACTTTAGTCCTGACCACTTGCCAGGGAGGTTCCGCTGGCTGTTGTTTTTCCATTGCAACAGCCCTAATAGAGCCATCGACACATCTAGTACACAATGAAAATAAATAAATACACAAACTACCAGGATACGTAGGGACAATGACTTTGGCGGCAACTTGAAGAAACTTCGGCCTGAAAAATGCAGCCGCCAAACACGATTGTCCTTTTTCGTGTCTCACCAGTGCGCTGGTTCCGAATGCGACTGTTACACTAGTAAAGAGAGGTAGCCATGGGGGAAAAGGGACGAAAGAGCCGAAAAACATCATTACGACTGTCATCATCGATACGACCATTTATCTTGTTGCGATTTCGGGTCCTCTCGCGCTGTT